>NW_017728918.1:38255002-38266846 GCF_001723895.1 Crocodylus porosus
GCTGGGGTCATTTGACCCCAGTACTCTTTCCTGCCATGGCAGGGGGTCGGACTAGATAATCTGCTCAGGTCCCTTCCAACTCTAGAAACTATGATTTAGGCTATAGATCATACAGACAAAATAGACAATTTTGCACCCAATAGCTTCTATTTGATAGAGGCAGAGGTTTTACTTTGGAACACATGTTCCAGAAAATCAGGCAGTCTTGCTTTGAAGACATCAAGAACTAAAAATGCACTAGTTCTATTGGTACTTTTCTCCCTTATTTAACATTTCTGCTTGATTTCTAATTTAGATTTGTCCATCTTCCAATGTCAGGTGTTGATTTTTGTTATGTTTTTCTTGCTAGAAAAGAAGCTTTTAGTTCTAGTACATTCTCTCCCTCCAATGTACTTACACTCTGTAATCAAATTGCCACTTACTCTTCTTTTTGATAGCTAAAGAGATTGAATAGAGCTTGTTCAACTTTTCACTAAAAGGCATTTTTCTCTGGATCTCAAATGATTGTTGTGGCTTGTTTCTTCACCATCTTCAGTTTTTAAGATCCTTCTTATGCTGGTTACACCCCCTTTCATATATTAGTTACCTTCGCTTGCACACTAAATGCACTAGTTTTTCTATGGCTCTAGGGATAAAATAAAGTCTCAGAGCTTCCACTTGGGGAAAAAAAATGGGATAAGTGAAACAGTAATTTTTTTTTTAAAATTGTAAGAGGTAATTTTTCCTTAAATCCAGTTGGTCCAAGTATTAGGAATTCCCTTCAGGAGTTGTATTGTATGCTGTGTGAGTCCTCCATTATGTACTGTCAGTCCCATAAGCGGCCCCTTTACCACTTCCTATATAGTCAAGTGTTAGGTATGCACAAGAATGGGCAGTAAACTCATGAACTCTGCATTAAGGGGTGGAATTTGTAGACAAGTGGGGTAAATAGTCACCCTTATGAGATGGGATCCTACTCCTGACATGATCAATACTTCAGAGATTCATAATATTGGATGGGTTTTGTGCTTCAAATAGAGAAATGCCAATATTTAACTCATTAACAAAATGCATACCAAAATAGGTCTCTTGCCAATACCAATTAACATAAAATATATTCAAAATAGTAAAAATGAATAGAAGATTCTGGTGTTATAACACTTTTCAATGAAAGCAAGAAAGAGTGAGAGAAAAAGAAAGAAAAACCATAAATATTTTCTCATTTTCTATTAAGGTGCATTGAAGACTGAAATTGAAAAGTTAGGGGAAAAGATAGATGATAAATCAATTGTGTCCTTTGACTGTTTAGTTTTCTTAGCACTGAAATTAAGTCATTAAGGCCCTGAGGTTAGAGTATGCTATAGGCTGAGAGAATATAATTTAATTAGATTTCGGCAGTAAGAAGCCTTTTGTCTCGTATTACTATAGGCTACAAGAGGTCTGTAAAAAACATAAAAAATAATTTATTTGAGGACTTCTAGATGACAAAAACATTTTGGCTCAATGTGTGCTCTGCATATATGCTGTTTGTGAGAAGGGCTTGTTGTTAATTATGTGCCCCATTTCAAGAGCAATTCATATTCAGCTAGGGAAATGCACCGTTTTCCACTTCTCTCAATGAGCCATCTACTGCACACCCTGGAACCAATCCTAATCCACAATATGCATCTCTTTCCTGCTTTGAAAATAGACAGCTTTCACAATCTCAATTCAGTAGGGAGATTCATACTTATGAAGTTACCTTATAGGTAGCCAGCTCACTTTTGAGGGAAACTTTTAAATAAGTTCTGATGGAGACACCAAAGTAATTGTACATCTATTTTATGAAAAATGCACAAACAGTACTGGGGACATGGGCTAGATCTCGCTCGCTTGTAGGGCAATGCTGTCTTTACTGGAGTCTTGAGTCATACTCCCTCATATTCTATCATTATCGTTCTGCATCTGTGACTGTTGCCCCTCCCCTCCCCAGCTTCCCCCCCCCCCCCCAGCTGCTCAGTGGGCAGAGGTTTCCCTTGATACAAATTAGCCCCTATCCCTAGAGTACTGTCTGTGTTAAAACTTATCTGACAAAGTGTCCTAGGGTGTCCAAACTTCAAACTAAGTTTTTCTGTAATGTTTCTAGGGGTAGATTCAGATCACCAAAGGATAAGCACACTCAGAAGGGCAAAATGGAGACATAAGTAAAGAATTCAGACATCAGAATTGTTTGCTTTCTGTAGCACTGGGCAGACAAGGATTGCATATAATAATATAGGTGTGTAAAAGCTGTGTGATTGCCTCTTAGAGAAATTTGGAAATGGCCTTTTCCATCTCGCTAATTTTTTGCCCTCTGGATATCTGCAATCAATTCATTCCCAATCTGTGTTCATTGGACCAATGGTGTGTACAAGTTTATGGATAACAGTCAACATTAACCCTCCATCCCTCTACCCTTTTCAGTTACAAGTTTGATTATGAAAATCCATGTTTGTGTGGAGAAACATTGAGGATTAACCATAGTCTTTTGAGTCAAAAGATTTGGAAATCCACTGGTGTAATCCAATCCAAAAGTTAGTGTCTCCCTCCTCCCATAAAAAAAATGTGAGTGCACAAGTTTCTGAAACTTGTGCACAACAAATTGGTTTTAGTTGTCAACTAATAAATGGTAAAGAGCTATAGGATGTCATATGACTTTTTCTTGAAATGTCATTTGGTGAAAATGTTAAAATGAAGCTATAATTACTGTGACAATGTCAAGAAAGGAGCCTGAGGCTGTCAAGCAAATGCTTTAGGATACAAGTTGTAATCGATTGCCAGAACACTATACATTCCAGTAACAGGTTACTGACTCATGCACTTGGCTTGAGATGAAGAGTGAAGGCTTTAAGGCGGCAATGAGTGTGTAATCCTGACATACAAAAATGCATATAATTTTTCATGAAAGGGTTATCACTGCCTTAAGGACTTACTTCTTTTTAAAATATATTTATTTTCATTTTCAGGGACACATTCTATTTACAACATGATATATGCCTGAAAGGTATGTTATCATGCAAAGAAAACTTTTGCTCACTGAGATTTCCTGAAATATTAGAGTGTGCCAATGAAAAGTAAAATCCACACATAACCTCTCCGCCTTCCAAAATACACACAGGTAATTTTTATAGAGAAAACTGATGTAAACCTGCTTATGTTGTACATGTTTGACCATGGTTATGTTCTATAATAGTAACTTTGTGTACTCTTCGTCTGTACCCCTCATCAGAATGCAAGTTTGAGGGGCTACATGGGCCTGTTTTCACTGTTTGTGACCTTTAGTTATACTGTTTGAGGTTAAAGTGTACAATTATAAAGGGCAGGTAGATCAGATTTTAGGTTCACCAGCCCTCCTTTCTAAGCCACATACTGTATTTATCAGAAAAAAAGGACAGCCCTGAATTTAAAGTGAACCCCCATTACTGTAATTAGATTTTGTACATAGAAAATTTATAAATGTTTAAATTTATTATAATTTTTTATTTGTAGAATCTAATTATTGGAGGATCATCTTAAATTCCACCCTCCCCCCCCCACCACACACACATTACTGAAGGTGGTAGGGGGAAAGAAGATGAGGGGGACACTAATGGGCAGGTGGTGGAGGAGGGAGAGACTGTGGGGGATGCAGTAGGGGAGAACATCATAAGGCAGGGGGTGGGGTGCAGTAATGGGGGGCAGTGAGGAACCAGCACTAGGGGGGCAGGTGGTAGGGCAAATGGTGGGGAGGCAGTAAGGGGGCAGGCAGTGGAAGGAATAGTGGGGGCAAGTGGTACAGGCAGGCAGCGTGGAGGCATTAGGGCAAGTAGAGAGATGCAGGCAGCTTGCCCCCTGCCACTTGTGCCTCCACTTATTCCCCATTGTAAGTGTTTCCCCACAGCCTCAGGCTGTCCCTTTCCCGTCTCCCTCCTCCTCCTCCACATGATTTCTGTGCCCTACTTCCTCCCATATTCCCACCCCCAAAGTCTCTCTCTCCGATCTACCCCACCACCCTCCTTTCTTACCTTTGCTCTGTGCCATCAGACTTGATCCCTTCTGCAAGCAGGAGCATGGAGCATAGCTCCATCCTGGCCTCACAGGAAGGGTGTGGAGCCAGCATCACTGCTGCAGGGCTGGGCTGGAGGCTGCAGCAGAAGTGGAGTTGGCTGACACAGAGCAAATGTAAGGAGGACTGCAGCAGAGGTGGAGAGAAGCAGCTTGGAGACTGTGGGTTGTGAAGGATACAGCTCTGGCCCCAACATCAGCAAGCTGCAGCAGCTGTCTGCCCCTTCCTGCCTAATATTCAATTATAAGGCAAGGAACTCCCCACCTTTCCCCTCCCATGCCATGTTAATTGGGGGGGGGGGGCACCCATCTTCTAATTAATTAGATATGGTACATGCTGTTAATAACAAGTTGTACAAAAGATCACTAAAACCTTTACAAGTTGGACAGAGGGTTGTAGCGGGGTGGCATTCAGTTTAAGTGTGATGTTGATATGAAATGGCAGGACTAGAGCCACAATTGCTGCCTCCCACCACTCTCCCCACTCCCCCACCTGCCTCTGCCCATGGATGCTTACCCTTGTTCTAGGCTGGTTGGCTCCATCCCCACTCCATATCCCCACTCTAAATGCTCACTCTGGTATCAGTCTAGCCCAGGAGCAGTGGCAGCACTATAGCAGCTGTGGCTGGGCTCCAGAGCGAGGGCTAAAGCTGCCACACTGCTACCAATGCCAGTGTTGAAGCAGAAGGAAGGGGTGGGTGGCAGTTCAGGGGGACAGGCATCAGAAAGGGCAGGTGGGGGAGGACAGGCATCAAATCTGCATGCCCCCCACACTGCCTGTTCATTTACTGCCCGACTCCCTCCACTGTTTTCTTCATTACAGCAGTGGGGGGCATGAAAGTCAGGATAATCCTCCAATAGTTAGATTCTATACATGGTAAATTATAACAAAATTATAACTTTTCCATGTACAGAATTTAATTATTGGAAGGTCAGCTTAAATGCAGGATCATCCTGGATTCATATAACTATATTATGCACAGGTTTCAATAATAAAATAAAGGTTTAGGTGCTTTTAACATAAGCCAGAAATACGATAACTACAAATACAATAAGAGTACAATAGGAAAAAACCACAGTTGCCTCATAGGAACTATTAAAAATATATGAAGAGAACACAGTGCATCAGATGTCAATCTCCATGCCCCCCCCAATCCCAATTGTCTTACTCCATGTGTAGAGAACAGGGGACATTTCTCTATTACTGTTAATAATGTGTGTACCTCAGTCTCTGTTTTATATTACTCTGTTCAACTATATGGAATTAAATCACAAAGGACTGTTAGGAAGAACAAGAGGAAATGAAAGTACAGCTTGAGATAAAATGGTCCAAGGTAAACTAATTTAAGGGGGTAAAAGAATAATGGGTGGATTATAATCAGGGAAGTGACTAGCTTCAGACAGGTTAACATAAGACTGTAGCAGGCTCACAGCTCCAGCCACAGAGTCCGACGCTCCCTGATGGTCAGACTGCCTGCTGTACTCTCTGGCTTCCGTAGCACCTACTCTTTTCTGGTTGTCACCCCTTTGCCGTTAAGTATTATGATGAGTTTGGGAGGCTGTCATTAGAAACCACAGTAGGCCTTTAGGCGTGTTCCCTCTTGGCACAGTTCTCAGGACTTCTTTGATCCAGCACAGTTTTTTTCCAGGACATGCTCCCCCTCTACATGATGAACTGGGCCCCTGTCAGCCTAGCCTCGGTTTCCCTGGGCCTCCAGCCCAGCCTCTAGTATAAGCCTCAAGCTCACATGCGACCATCAGCTACCCTCAGTTCAATGTAATGTAACACCTTCTGCACAGTCCTCAGAGCATATCCTAATGCCCTCCACTCAGTGCTTATTAGCCACCCTAAGCTTCACAGCTGTCATTTCAATGCATATCTGACCTGAGGTTTGCCCTTCCCTAGGCACCCTGAAAACATTGAACCGTAGTCTCAGGTTGCCCTTTCCAAGGGTCCTTCCCTACTTCTGTCTGTTAGGGGTGTGCAAAGTGGGCCATATTCAATTTAGATTCAGCCCGATTCAGGGGACAGTGATTTGATTAGTTGATTCAGATCACTGTCCCGATTTGATTTGGCCAAATCCGAATCGGAAGATTCAATTCCGATTCAGAAAAGTAGTAATTTGGCCATAGACACAGCTTAATGTTTTTTCTATATACCTCGAGGTACCAGTCATGGATTGTGAACGCTGAGATGGTGGGGCAGATGGAGCATCCCACAGGAGAGTGGTGGAGGTGTCCTCCATGTGCTTGGTGGTAGACCCAGAAGTACTTCTATCCACTTCTGGGTCTGCTGCTAAGCACACGGGGGCTCCCCTCTCCCTGTACCCTCCCAGCTCAGTGATCAGCTGTGAGGGGACCTGGGGTGCCCCCCAGACCCAGGAGGCACTAGTCACTGAGCCAGAAGTATTTCTGGTCCACTTCTGGGTCCACCACCAAGCACGCTGGGGACACCACCCTGTAGGACTCTCCATCTGCCCCACCATCTTAGTGTTCATCTGCCTGAAACCTGAGGCATTGTAATAAAAACATATAAAGCTGCGTCTATGTCCGAATAATCAAACCTCTCTGAATCGAATCAGAGGCTTCAAATTAGATTCAGAGAGATTAATGGGTCTCCTGATTCAACTTGGATTTGGAGATTTGGCCACCAAACTGGGTCAAATCTCTTCTGAATTGAATCAGCTACCAAAGCTTCACACAGCCCTACTGTCTGTAGCCTATCTACAGCCCAGGGTTTGCCCAGAGTTTCCCCTACTTCATCCAGCTTCCACCCTTCCAGGCATCCTGGCTGGCAGCAGCTTTGAGCACACATAGAAAGTCACCCCTCACTCCCAGGAGCATTTCCTCCAAGGCTGCTAGGGAAAACTCTACTAGGGAAAAGCAATTTTCACAGATTTCCCTCTCCTGAGCCCAAAAACCATTTCAAGTTCAGGAGCCAGGTGTTCCTCTTGGCTTCAAACCCTCCCCATCACATGACCTTAGCTCTTTTAGCTGGCTCCAGAGGTTTCTCATTATCCCTGCAGCACTGCCACTACTTAAATATATACATGGAAATCAGCACCCTATTTTTTCCCTGCTTGCTCTAGGCAAGTAGCTGGCAGCTCATTACTGCCTTCAGGCTGCGAATCTTAACCCCCTCTTGCTACCTGTCTCTCTTCAGCTGGCATCAAGTCAGCTGCTAGCAATCTTGCAGCTGTCTAATACTGCCTTCACTCCTGCTTAAGTGGGGAAGGGATGGCTCCTTTTAAAAAATATATAGTGACATAAAAAAATTTAGGTCACTACATTATTACATATCTTTGCCTAGAAAGCAAGGTTAAAGTTTTGAGTGGTCAGCAGCTGCTTAGGAGAGGGATTGGCAACCTACAGCTGGCTGGCAGGCAAAGCTGTGGATTCAGTAGCATTTGGGGATGGGGATTCTTCCTGTACCATGCCACAGTCAGTTGATTGGGGCTCTGGTAGAGGAGCACGTCACAAAGCCATGCCAGAGCCAAGTGATGGGGAGAAGTAGTGGCAGCTGGTTCCTAATGCCAGCCCTTCACTGACCTAAGCTGGCCCCTTTTCCTGGAAAACATTGCTGATGCATAACTTTGCCTTAAAAAGGCAAAGATTGCAGAAGGAACAGCAAGTCCTTTTCTGCCTGGACTAAGTGGAACTTCCTAAAAATGTCAAGGTTTAACTTTGTAGGTAAAACCTAAGGCAAAAAACCAAACCAAACTAAACCAACGTAGTTAAAACCCAAACATGTGCCATTTGTTGTTAACTTGTTTGCTACATGTCTTGGGGCAAATAAACAATACAATATCTTATTCAGAAGAAATGTATGTCCATTTAATTAGCCACCAGTTACAGGTCCCAGAAGGAGGCTTCTAGCCAATGCCAAATAAAGTCAGAATTGTTCTCATAGAATCATAGAAAATTTGTGTTGAAGTGAGGGAGGTCATTTAGTGCAACCCCTCTCAAAGCAGGACCAGCCCAAACTAGATCATCCCAGCCAAAGCTTTGTCTAGCTGGGTGTGAGCGGGTGGGGCCTAGGAGCGGCCGTGTACTCCCTAGCACCCCTCTACCATCACTTCAGGTGGTCCAAGCACCCTCGAACTTTGCTGTTTAATATAGGTTTATGGGAGGCTGCCTTTGTCTGCCTGGTGACTGGTAAGTGTGTCCTGCTACTACTCCATATGGGGTGCCGCTATGTCCCCACCTTAGGGCTATGCATGCCCTCTCTATCACCCCAGGCTCCTTACCCGCCTGAGGGCCTGCCTCTAGTGCCCGCTGCCCCGCTCCAGGGCCTGTGCCGCGCCACGCTGTCTCTGCACTCATTCTTTCTGGCCCCTCTGGGGCCTTGCCCTCTCTGGGGCCCACACTGTGCTCTCTGCAGCCATTGCCCAGCCTCTGGGCCTGCGCCACGCTCTCTGTACGTGCTCTCTCTGCCCCCTCTGGGCCTTGCCCTCTCTAGGGCCCACGCCACACTCTCTGCGGCAGTTGCCCTCCTCCCAGGCCTATACCACGCTCTACACTCTTGGGGCTCAGGTGGCCACCGCCGTGCCTGGCCCCCTTCCCTTCTCTGGGTCTTTTGCCTTCTGGGCAAGCACCATGCCTTTCTCTGGCACACCCCGTGCCTCTCCAGCACCAACTTTGGGGCTCAGGTGGCTGTAGCTGTGCCTGGCCCCTTGACCCTTCTCTGGGTCTTTTGCCTTCTGAGCAAACACTGCACCTTTCTCTGGCACAACCCATGCCTCTCCGGCACAACTGTAGTGCCCTGCTGGCACTGTGCCCTTACTGGGCACTGGGGACCCCCCCAAGTTGCTAGGGAGCTCCCCTGAGGCCTCCTCACTCCCTTACAGCCTCACCCAGTCCTCAGGTGTAAACTATAACTGAGACTCAAGCCATATGGCGGTAACATAAACACAGAGTCTCTGTACTCCAAGCCCCCACCAGGGCTCTCAATCCTACCTCCTTTTAGGATGTTTTTGTTCCCAGCATCATCACAGCCAGGCAGCGCAACAACAGCAGCATCCACCAGCTCAAGCTGCTCAACTCTACTGCAGAGCTCCCACTCCTACAGCAAACAGAAGGGAACTGCTACTGGCACTAGGCCTCAGTTGTTATAAAGGGCCCGGCCCTGCCCCCTTCCGGTCACCTGACCGGCTGGTTGCCCTGGCAACCCATAGCTGCCCTGTCCTGATGATTGGCAGCTCTGACAACCCTCACCTGAGCTGCCCTGGTGACTGGCAGCTCACCTCTTCTTCATCTCAGGCACGGAGCACCCCAGTGCCTCCGTGACACTGGGTCTTAAAAACCTCCAATGATAGTTTCCACCAGATCTCTGGGTAACCTTTCCAGTGCTTTACTACCCTTCTAGTGAGAAAATTCTTCCTAATATCTAACCTAAACTTCACTTGCTGCAACTTGAATCCATTGCTCCTTTTTCTGTCATCACTGAGAACTGGGTAGCTTCATCAGCTTTTGAAACCCCCTTCAGGTGGTTGAAGGATGCTATCAAATCAACTCTCAGGCTGAATTAGCCCAGTTCCCTCAGCCTCTCCTCCATGAATCATGTGCCCCAGCCCCCTCACCATTTTTGTTGCCCTCTGCTGGACTCTCCAGTTTGTTCACATCCTTTCTGTAGTGGGGAGACTACAACTGAACATAGTACTCCAGATATGGCCTCACCAGTGCTGGATAGAGGGGAATAATCGCTTCTGCTGGCAACAGACCTACCAGTGCACACCAGAATGCTGTAAGCATTCTTGGCAGCAAGGGCACACTGCTGGCTCATTCAGAATATTGTCCTCTTTAACACCCAGGTCCTTTTCTGCAGAGTTGCTGACCAGCCAGTCAGCCCCCAGCCTGTTTTGGTGCATGGGATTGTTCCTTCTTAAGGGCAGGACTTTGCATTTGTCCTTGATGAACCACATGAGATGCCTTTTGGCCCAATCCTCCAATGTGTCTAGGTCACTCTGAATCCTAGCCCGACCCTCTAGCATACCTACTACTCCCCACAGCTTGGTGTTATCTGCAAACTTGCTGAGGGTGCCACTCTATTCCATCTTCCAGATGGTTGATGAAGACATTGAACCAAACTGGTCCCAGGACTAACCCCTGGGGCACTCCACTTGATACTGGCTGCCAACTAGACATTGAGCCATTGATTACTATTTTCTGAGTCCAATTCTCCAGCCAGTTTTCTATCCACCTTACAGTCCATTCATCCAGGCCATACTTCCTTAGCTTACCTGTGAGAAAGTTGTGGGAGATTATATCAAAAGCCTTGCTAAAATCAAGGGAAACCATAGACACAGAGCCAGTCATCTCATCATAGAAGGCAAACAGGTTATTCAGGAATGAATTGCCCTTGGTGAATCCATGCTTATTGTTCCTAATCACCACTTTCTCCTCCAAGTACTTAGAGATGGATTCCTTGATGATCTTCTCCAAGACTTTTCCGGGGACTGAGGTGAGAATGACTGGTCTGTAGTTCCCTGGATCCTCCTTTTTGCCTTTCTTAAATATGGGCACTATGTTAGCCCTTTTCCAAACATCCAAGACCTCTCCTGATCACCATGAGTTTTCAAGGATGATGGCCAGTTGCTCTGCAATCACATCAGCCAGCTCCATCAGCAGCTTTGGGTGCTCCCTCAGCACCTATCTTGCCCCATGGACTTGTATATGTCCAGCTTCTCTAAATAGTCCCTAACCTGTTCTTTTGCCACTGTTGACTTCTCACTAGTGCTGAGCTAAATTTCACTGGGAGTTTTATTTCAACACTGTTTCAACTCATTTCAAGCTTGAAACAGCAAAATCAAAATGAAACGGAGAGCTTCAAAACAGCCTCGAAACAAAACGAGGCAAGTCGAAACATTTTGAAAATGTCAAAACATTTTGAGTTTTGAAGCTGAAGCTGGGCTTGCCTGCAGGGAAATAGAAACTCAGGTAAAGAGTAGGAGGGGTAAGAGTGGGGAAGGGAGTGGGGAGGAGTGCTCCCAGTATTGACAATGTAGCTGGCCAGTGACTGTCATCCATCCCTGAGGTCTCTTCCAGTCCCAGTGCTCCGGGGCAGGGGGGAGGATGGAAAAACTGCATAAAAGGCAGCATTGTTTCAATTGCCCTGCTTTCTGCCTTGGTGTCAGTTACTGAGCTGTGTATTCCAGTTTTGCCTGTCAGCAGCTAGAGGTGCAGGGTGCCAGAAACCAGACTCCCCCAGCACCTGTCTCCTTAACAGCTGGCAGACTTCATGGCCTCAGCAGGAGCTAGCATGCCTGCAGCTTTAACCCTGCTGCACCTTAACACACACAGTGTTGCCTATGTCACGAGTTTTGTTTGTCCGCAGCTTGATGTGCAGTTTCCCCAAAACCCCAGAACTGGTCTCCTTGAAACTTGGCAGGCTTTGTGGCCTCAATAGGAGTTAGTATGCCTGCAGTTATGACTCTGCTGTGGCTTAACATATACACATGACATGAGTTTTGCTTTCAAGAATTGAAAGACTTGGAGCGAGGGGGTAGCAAAAGCACCAGTCACAGGGCTCAAGTGCCTATATACTAATGCTAGGAGCATGGGGAACAAGGAGAATGAACTAGCGCTCCTGGTTGCACTAAACGACTACGACTTAGTGGGGCTGACGGAAACCTGGTGGGATTCATCCCACGACTGAGCGGTACATATTGAGGGCTATAGATTGTACAGAAAGGACAGTGGGGAAAAGGGGGGGAGGGGTTGTGCTCTATGTTAAGGAGCAATATACATCAACCCTCATCAAGACAGAATCAAAGGATGAGGAAGTAGAAGGACTGTGGGTTAGGC
>NW_017728918.1:38266857-38278764 GCF_001723895.1 Crocodylus porosus
CTCTTTCCTGCTTATGCAGGGGGTCGGACTCGATGATCTATTGAGGTCCCTTCCGACCCTAGCATCTATGAATCTATGAATCTATGAATTTGAGGTGCAGTGTCCCCCTGCACCCCCCTGCACCCATTGCCTTGAAACTTGGCAGGCTTCATGCCTTCAAAAGGGGATACCGTTCCTGCAAGTTTCATCCAAAGCAGGCAAGAAATGGCAAATTTATAGGCTGTTTTTAGCTTCCCCATTATAGCCTGTGGGCAAAATGTTGAAACACCACGGAAACACTGAAACTGCTTTGACAAAACAAAACAGAACAGCAGTTTTGAATCAAAATGAAATTCAAAATGAAATGCTGTTCCATTGAAATGCAAGTTAAAACAGAATGGTGCCATTTTGCACAGCCCTACTGCTCACTTCCTCCCCAAACTGTGCTGCCTGGTACAGTAGTCTGGGAGCTGACCTTGCCTGTGAAACAGAGGTGAATTAGGCATTGAGTATTCATGTTTTGTTTTCATGGTTGGGAAATAGGTGGGCTGCAACCCAGATAACCAGCCTAAGAGTGATGGAACTTTTCAGGTAGTTGAAAGATGTTATGGTTACATTAAAAAGGGACTGCAAAGTGTCAGTTACTGTGTAACACTGAAACCTGGGGAACTGAAAGTCATGCCAGCTGCCAGCTTCTACTCCAGCCTCACTCTTCAACTAGATTTAAAGTGTAGCTTCATTGAAGACATCTACTTGCAAAATTACAGAAGCTGGATTTCAACCATAAGAAATGTTTGAAAGTTCTTAACTAGTCATTTGGGTCACTGCTACTATATGATTATCTAACAGGAGCTGTGGTTTCAACTCTAGCCCATGACTGCAAGTAAATTAGGGACCCATACTCTATGTTCAAATGAAAGATGCATTCTTCACCACAGTTTCTGATTACCTCCTTCTCCTACATAATTCATTTCTGTCATACCCAGTAACAATCTTCTGAGAACTAATGGCAAACCTTATAAAAATGGAACCAGTTACCACTAGTACCACATATAAAAAAACTGGTCTAAACTACTCACAGGTACAAGTCCTTTTCAGGGAAGTTAGAACAGGAATGAAATTGGACCACGGGCCATTATTTCTTCATAGGTTTGACATTTTTTTCTTTGAACTCATGACTTGTGTAATACACTTTAATTTTTTCAAAAATAAGAAAGAAGGAAGCTTAATAATATTCAGTCTTAGCATTAGAACAGGAAATATTTTTGGTTAGTGGAGCAAGTACTAAAAACCCACTTTAACTGTGCTTCTGAAACTTCAATATTCAATTGGCAAGTATGTCATTTATTGACAATAAAGAGTTTTGGGGTGAAATGGCAGAGGTATTAAAGCATCTCATTATGCTCTAGATTGTGAGTGAAGTTCTCATTTTGGACTTGTGCAAAAAGCTACCCTCTGACAATGCAGCTGTAAATAAGTACTTGGCCATTTGCCCTGAAATCAAAGTTGGCATGATGTGATGTGTTGTGAAGTCCAGTGTGCTTTAACCACACTAACCCAATGTACAGTTGGAGTGAGTGGAACTTTTGGCTTTAACAAGGAGTTCTCATTTGAATGACCTATATTCTCCTAAAAATAGGATTGCAACCTTTTAAAAAACTACAACACTACCTTTGTTTTGTTTTGTTTCCCTCCTCCTCTGCTAGTTGGATTTGCTTAGTTGCATCATATAAAAGTATTTTATATCTCATTATGTCTCTTAGCGTGTAACTGATAAACCAAAAATAACTCAACCCTAACATGAAAACATAGGCAGATGGGCCGCATCCAGATGAGCGCAGCCGTGTGGTATGTGGCACCACAGACTTGTCTGTTGTTCTCTGCACTGCAAGGGATCACAAAGGGGGGTGGAATTTTTACCCCTAAATATCCAGGGGTCAAAAAACCCCATGAAGCAAAAAAGACAGCATGCCACACACAGCGACAGCATGCATTGCCTGTAGCCAGGGCATGTCTGGCCATAGCCATGCTCTACTGCTGGCCAGACTGTGTGACAGGATCACCATTGTTGCATCCCCAGGGGCCCCCCAAGATCCCAGATAAGGCCTCCTGGCCCCGGCCTCCCCCACCCCACTTGGGGTAATTTGCTGCATGCTAGTGCTCACATGGCACAGGCATTTCATGGGGACAGCTAGCTGCAGTGCAAGGTGAGCTACCAATTTTTGTCCCTGGGGAACCAAACATCCGCACATGTCTAGATGTGCCCACAATATTCTTTAGGTAAATGTGAGATCTTTAATTAAACCAACTACTTAGTTCAAAGAACCTTTTTTACCTATGTCCTTAAATGAACATGGCTATAACCAACACACCCGAAACATGAAAAATGGCATTCTGTGGTATCATTTCCTTGGAGTAAGTATCTTAGTACTTATATGAATAACTCTCTGGACTTTCAGTCCTTGTCACCATATCACTAAGTATATTTAAATGTCCGTCATAAACAATTAACTCAGAGTAGCCCTACGTGAATGGCGTATAATGTACTGCAGAAATAGTCTCAGAAAATAGCTCTCAAAAGTAATGAAGGACGTCTATATAACAGTTAAAAATCTTTGAAAGATGTTATAACTTATTAGCACTTCATATTCTGGTATAATAACAACAATCTATAAAAAAGGCTTGGTCATAGAGGTGCTCATTAGATGCTGTGGACTATATGTAGAAGTAGAAGAGATAATTGCTAATAACAGCTTAAATCCCTGCTACCTTATTCCGTTGCCTCAATGGACCACATACATGAGCCAGATATGCAGGATTTGATATATTTTTAAGGCTGCTGATAAATGTTTAATTAAATGTGCTCCACAGAGAAAATAGATACCCTTAATGCTATCCTTGTTGACGGGTTCATTATGCTAAACACTGGACAGCTTCCATGTCTTTATGAGAATAGTAAATTTTGTCATACTTCACATCATTTGTTATATAAAAATAATTAGAAAGAAATGTCTTATATGAAACCCTCCTAATTAAAAAAAAATGACTTCAAAGGTGTATTAACTGTCCCTGCAAATGTGGCTTTGCAGCTTTTTGACAGTATGCATACACTTTGTTCTTTAGCCTCTTCTCTCTGTAAGTTAATAAACTCTATAAGAGCCAAGAAGTCATTAAAAGAGCTGTTGCATTTGTTAGCAGTAGCATTTTACCTCACTAGCTAGTAGCTCACACTGACTTTTACTCCACTTCTCTTTCCACCCTTATAATTAGAATTACATTTTGATAGATTGGTTTTAGCAAATTACTACCAGAATTATTTCCAAAAGGCCATCAGCACTTTCCTTAGATCTTAGACATGTTCTGTTGTATTTCTGTGATACTTATTAACTGAAGCATTTCGTTATGATGAAATAGCTGATAGGAAACACTCTTAAGTAATTATTACTCTTAAGTAATAATTCAATAAATAGAGTAAATTTATTTTCCTTGGGCCCAATCCAAATCCCATTAACATGAATGAAAAATATTCTTAGGATGGCCCACAAGCATTTTCAATTAAACCTATTGATCAAGAAGGGATATAAACAAGGTCATAAAGAAATTGCCCTTCTTGAAGCAGAGTCTGAGTGTTAAGATGGGCAGTTGTTATGACCTGGACTGACTTAAAAATCTGTGGATTTGTTTTCCTGATTCATTTGCTTAAATTGGGGGCTTCTTTCCAGGAGACAACATATGAAGATAGGTGAGTCAATTCTTGTGGGTCTGGGGGTGTCTTATTCGCATTGTTAGGGTTATAATTCTGTCTGGTATGGCAAGGAGTTTTCTGTGTGTCAGATTAACATGTTTCAGTTTTTGTCTCTGCCCTCCTCTGTAGAATGGTTTAGTTCCCAAGATACTAGGGTCATCTGGCTGTATTAGACTTTATCAGTGTTTAACACAGTAATTCTCCACCAGGGTGTCATGGCATCCTAGCATGCCTTGGGATCTTTTCAAGGGTGCTGTGGGGTGCTATCCAATATTAGTACTCATAGGTGCGCAAGCATGATTCACAAATTAAACTCGGAGATTTCATATAGAAATTAATATCATCACAAATATTTACTCATGTTGTGGGCTTTGTCTGTAACAGAAAAATGTTCTATTACTTTACTGTAGTCAAAACATGACCAAAAATTAGGAGCTAACATTTTCAACAGGGTGCCTTGAGTCTAAAAGGTTGAGAACCATTGGTTGTAGACATGGTAAGAGAGTAAGTACACTGATGCTTAATATATCATTTCCAAAATCTCATTCATGCATTGCCAATGTGGTATTCCGTACTATATGTCCAAATGCTCTTTCAGGCTATACTTTGGTCTGCAAAACAATGAGCTGAGTTCATGTTTGATTTACACCTAAAACACTAGGTTTATACCAATAATTTATTTGGCCCAAGAGGTTTAATTTTGATTCAAGCTATTGTGTAAATCTTCTGCATGTGTAGATATAAAAATCTGAGGGCACAACTTAACAACAAACAAAATCAGTATATTGATTTCTTCACTCTCTTACTCTGACCCCAAAGGAATGAAGTCGGCTGCATCTTCAAATACCTAAAGGGAGATTTCAAAGAGCATAGAGATAGACTTTTCTTTGTGGCTGTTGGGGACATGATTAGAAGCAATGGCCTCCAAGTACAGTTGAGGAAATTTAGGTTGTAGAACAGGAAAAAACTTTCTGAGTAAGAGGGTAGCTGAGCATTGGAACAGGCTACCTAGAGAAGATGTGGGAGATCCATCTCTGGAATTTTTCAAGAGCAGTTTAGACAGATACTTGACTGGTTTGGTCAGGAAAGATCCTGCTTACCTGAGCAGGAGGCTGGACTAGATGACTTCATAAACTGTACCTTCCTATGAACCTATAGCTCAACCGATAAAGAATGGTCATAGTCTGTTCTGTTTTTTTGGTTCACCTAATTTTTCAAGACCTTGTCCAGGTATGTTCCTTTCTGGTCCTTAACATAAGATCTCCCTTACTTTCCACAGGTAACCATTTAAGCTCCTCCTGGTATTGCCCTGAATCCTCTTTTGTTCCTCATCTGCTGCCACAGAGATACAGTTGGTAGCTGGAGCTTGACACAGTTCAGGAAATAATATCATTCTGCTGGTAAAGCATTGTATGCCCAACACCACAATCAATGCAGCTCAATTTTGTCCTTTTTATTCTGCTACTATTTTTTTTTTATCAGAGAACTGGGGCTTTTCCAAGCATAGTCCACCAACCAAGTCAAACTGTGTGATATTCATTCAGAAGAGAATTGTCCATTAAGGACATCTATAAAGCTAAAACCTTTTCATTGGTAGCCAATATATATAGCACTTTAGATATCCCAAAATAAAATCAGTACTTTTTGATTTGTATGCAGTTTGGCAAGACTCTTTACTTGTACCTGTGGCGATGCCAGTTAGGAATGGACTAGAACCATATTATGTTAAATGAAAACATTACATTGTCTCTTCAAATAAAGTATTTATTTAGATTTCCCTTTTATTGCATTAACTATTTATATCATCTTAAGGATAAAATGATAAAGTTGCAACATCCCCTTTTTTTGGTTTGCTTTGCAATGACTTTGAGTTTATATGAGCAAAACATCCAATATATCAATAAGTATACATTTTATACATCTTGATATTTAAGTTTATTTCTCCCTCACTGCCTGCATTTCTGGCTGAGTGCTTGTAAAGGTCAACTGGTGGATGGTATTAGTATGCTAATACAAACCTGTTTCCTTAAAGAAAAAGTATTAACAAAAAGGAACCAGAAGAATCATTAGCTCACTGTGAGATAAGACACAAAACCTCAACAGACATTCTAATTAATATTCAAGATAGGGATAGAGGTGCTTTATCCATTATAACAAAACTGACACCTTAACTGTAAGAAGCTCATAAGAAACAAACTTTAATAATAAGGGCTAGGTCAGGCGCAGCTGACTGTATTTATGAAAAGGCAAAAATGCAAATGTAGATACTTTTTTTTTTGTTTTCCTGCCCCCGTGTAACTTCAGTTTCATAAAGTTTATAACAGTAGTGACCATTGGGTCACCTAGTCTGATCTCCTGTATAACACAGGCCATTAAATTTCATTCTTTTCTGATTTAAACCCAATAATTGGTGAACATGTCATACATCTTCAGGGTAGGAAATGTGTATCTAAGCATATTGATTAGGAATCTACTAAAATGGAGCACCACTCTCACCTGAGACATATTGGTACTTTATTGTAATATAAAACATCCAGTAATGAAAAAGTTTCACAAAAGTAGGATTGACACAGTACGGCAAATGAAACACAGTATTTAGATCATGTAACATAGTAAACTTTTGATTCTATCAGTATGCTTCTTTTGAGTACTTTATAAGAAATAATAATAAGAAGAACAACAACAATAATAATTTTAATTTTATATTTGTTTCCCTTGCCTACAGTTCAAAAATAGTCAACATACATTGCATTCCTATCGAGGAATATATCTTGACTTTATAGAGTGAAGTATTGAATTAATTCATATGATCTGATTAATATGATCCTATGCTGTAATCTCACATTTTTAGGTATATACCAACATTTTGTGGAGATCTCAGATAGGCCAGTTGAATATTTAATAACCATTGTCTAAACACTTGAATGTAAACCAGTAACTGAGCTATAGATATTGGTTGAAGTAGGCTGTTGTCTACAAAAGCTCATGTCTCTCTGAACCAGTTAGTCTCTAAAGGTGAATTTACACTTAAACCATACTAAAGACACTTAAAATGTCAATGTCCAAACATTAAAGCTTGTTAAGTGCCCTCTGAGCCTCTCAAAAGTATGTCAATTCAGACAAGGGTAAATTCTGGTCATGCTACCTAGCTTTTGTTAGGGTACCTCCAGTCCACTCCCTGGAGATGAAATGAACAGTTTGTAGTCCTCCAGAACCTCAGGATGCACAGCTCCCAGCCTCTTCTGCCCCCTCTAGCAAAGATAAAGCCCAGGTGTCCTGGCTCCTAGCCACAGCCCTGCCCATCAGACCTCCAGAGACAAGTCAGAGTTGTGAAAGCAAGAAATTGTATTAACCCATGGTCTAGGTACACACATTCAAAAAGCCCAAGGTGGAATTGATCTAATTTATGTGTTTTTCTGTAAGTGATGTAGTTTAGATGAGGAGCGAACAGAATACACATTAAGCCTTTGGTTGTGGGGGGTGGCAAATCTTAGACTACGTTCCACCATTTTTAAACCAGTCTGCCTGCTGAACTTCTGTTCTGTTATGGGTATAGACCAGTTTTGTGTGCCAAACTTCTATTATGGGTGTAGACCAGTTTCCAATGACTTATACTGGTAAAAGTGTAATATCTGTGCCTGGCCTTACTGTACAAGTGCTTCCAGCACATTCTAACTTTAATACTGCTTAGCATTCCACAGGTTTTGTTTGATTTAACCTATAATGTGTAACTTTACCCTAAGGTGTCACCCTGCCCTACCTTTTAGCTGACATTTTGAAGTAATTGGAGAAAACAGGCTCTTTCCTCAGTTATATCTTACTGATTGACAGCATGTATCCTATTGACTTTTCTCAGTACAGAGTTTTCCTTTTGACAGTACTTTTTTTTCCCTAGTCTTCCTTTCTGAGTCACTATCTTTATATTTTCAATAGTGATACAGTTACAGGCCCCAGATGGTCATTTGATAAATCTACCGTATGTTCCAGTTGTTTATAATTTGACATCCCTCTTGTCCTGTACTGCAAACATCTTTAATTCTATTATATTTTCCTTTAAAAGCAGAAAAATGCTTTCTTGCAACATCAACCTGTTGAAACAATTGAAGTGTTTCCTGCTGATTACACTGTACTTCATTCATTAAGCTACCATACATACATTAGGTAATTACATGCAAGTAAGGTATGAAGGTATTTTGAAAGTCATCTTGTTATGGTTTGTATCACTGGGGCATTTCCAAATATATTACTTTATTCCTGGGTACCAGAGGGTGTGTACATGTGTACTAAAAATTTGAGGAAGAAATAGAAAAAGATAAATTAATATATATATACATATAACAGACTTGTTCCAAGAAAAAGTAGAAATGAGAGTAATTTTAACTACACTAGATTTGGACCACAAATGGAGAAATGAGACATAAAAGGTAGAAATTTAGACCCCATTCTTACAAGATGAGTATGCACAGCTTGGTAAATAGTAGTGGTGATAATATAACATGTTATGAGAATAAAAAAAACCCCATCTAAACCTTTAAAGCAAATTCTCAAGCAAGATAATATCAGAGTGCTTTGGAAAAAGTCTGATTTAGAGGCATGCCACATTAGAGGAACACCCTTTCATATTTTTGATAAATGTGAATGTTATTCTTGTAAAAAAACCCAAATTGTACCTGCACATCCTTTCACATTAAATGTCCATGTTCTAGTGTTAAAATGAGAAGTTAGTGAAGTTACACAGTACCTCTCTTTCATCTTATATTCAAATGACTTTCCCTTCCTACTTTTTATATTAAAATTGTTTTGTTCTGCTAGGAAAGAATTCAATCATTGAAGAAAATCAAATTCAAAAGAAGATCTTAATAATTTCAGGAAATAAATGTGTTATGGTATCAGAGACTTGCCTCTTTCTGAGTTAGAAATGAAATGGGCAGGCTCTACCATTTCCTTCCTTCTCACCCTAAAATCTCCTTCACACACATTCTGCAACATTCACATTCTGGAAAACATAAAAAGGGGAAATGAGAGGTTTCCAAGCAATGACAGTTTCTTGTTCTTCCTGCCTCTTCCCCACTCTTGCATCTCAAATCCATCTAACACAGCAGCATAAGATGCTACAGGAATCTATGCTACCGCACCTTCTGTAGTATGGAACCTTTGCTGGGAGGGCCTCCATTGGCAGGTGATATTCAAGGAAGCTAGACACTAAAACTAGGCCACATTTTTTCACTGAATTAATCATATATTTACTTGAATATAAGATGTCCCTGAATATAAAACAAGCCCCCAAAAGTTAGATTCAGTATATGGAAAATGTATAAAATTGCAGTAACATTTCAAGTATAGATAGAATTTAATTATTTAAGACTTGCCTTGAATTTGTCCCTCGTCCATTGCTACAGCAAGGAAAATGTATCTTATGGGCTGGGGGTCCAGTGGCCCCTTTGTCCTGTGCCCCTCCAACTTCTTCCCCCTGCAACTCCTTCTCCACCCCCTTACTGTCAGACTCAAATTCTGATTTGGCAAGCATCCCCTCTCCCTCCCCAACCCCCGCTCCCCCAAAAAAAACCCGAAAGAAAAAAACCTTAACTTTTAGTTCACTCACTAACCTCTCTCTTTTAAAAAAAAAATCAGCTCTGCTTCTAACACCATGGCTTTCTTGTGAGGTATGTCAACAGTGTGGAAGCCAAGGGACCCAGTAAAGAAGATCCTTCACTGATGTAGATGTACAGGCTTCTGGGAACAGGATATCCACACCTTGTTGTGCATCTACAGATGCATCACAAGCAGGTCCAGGGAGGTGATCTTTTCCCTCTATGCGGCATTGGTCAGGTCACAGTTGGAGTACTGCATCCAGTTCTGGGTGCCACATTTCAAGAGGGATGTGGCTAGCACTGAGAGGGTCCAGAGGAGGGACACTCATATGGTCAAGGGGCACCAGGGCAGGCCTTATGAGGAGAAGCTAAAGGGCCTGAACCTATTCAGTCTCCACAAGCGAAGGCTGAGAAGGGATCCGGTGGCCATTTACAAACTCCCTGGAGGTGACCAGTGAGAACTGGGAGAGGCTCTGTTTCCCTGGGTGCCACCTGAGGTTACTAGGAATAACGACCACAAATTGTTAGAGAGAAGGTTCAGGCTGGACATCAGGAGACACTACTTTACAGTTAGGGCTGCCAGGCTCTGGAATGGGCTGCCAAGTGAGGTGGTGCTATCTCCTACTTTGGGGGTCTTCAAAAGGAGGGAAGACAGATATTTGGCTGGGGTGATATGACCCCGGCACCTGTTCCTGCATGGGACAGGGGGTCGGACCTCATGATTAGGTCCCTTCCGACCTTAAGCACTATGATACTATGATATCAAAGTTTCTCCATGCTCGAAGGAAAAACTAAATGTTATAACTGCCTTTTTTATTAATCACCACTCAATTTACTGTCAGAAAGGAGCATGCCCTAAATTTTGCTATATACATAAAAGACCATCTTTTAGTCCAGATATAATTTCCAGTTAATTGAATTAAGGCAGGTAATTACTGCATCTTTTTTAAATTGATATCCTAGCTTCTTTTTTTAATCAAAACAATTTCTTAACTAACATAGATGAACAGCTTAGTTAAATATTGTAACTATGTTATGCAAAAAACAGAGCCCTCATGCTCTAGTTAATTAATTGGATTATGTTTTCAAGAGGATTGACACCTATAAACATTGTTTAGCAAAGTTTGATAGAATAGACTTCAAAATAGCAGTTTAGGAACTGTACCTAAGCATCAACACTATGCTTGTGGCATGTCGAGGCCATTTTTTCAAACAGGAAGGCAAAATTACTAGGTGCCTTATTTGTAAATATATTTAAAGTTTTAAAGATGCAGGTAATGCCTACTGGGATTTTCTAAAACAGCATGGAGCCCACTTCACTATTTTTGTTTTTTTCAGTTAAATAAGGTACTTTTCTTGCCAAAGGGTGCATCTACCTGTGCTATAAGGGAACAAAATAAGGTTTGTCACAAAGCTGCTCCCCGGCAGAACTTCTACACATGCATCTGGGACCACAGCACTTTGAGCCAGGGAAGAGCAACCCAGGCTGGCAAGGGGCCCAGGGTCATCCCTGGGCTCCAGGAGTTGGCAGTAAATGGCAGAGGGGCTGGCTGGGAGATGACGGTGCTAAAGTGAAGGCAGGCAGGCAGCCCTGGCACTTTAGCACTTCCGTGCCCGAGCAAACCAGTGTCACTGTCTACAAGTGTATTTCCTTGCATGTAATGACTCTGCCGTATGATAGTACTGTCCCCAGTAGTAATATCTTGTGGCAGAGTTAATTAATTCATTGCACCCTAATACTGGCGCACGTGTAGACAGTGATGCTTTACTTCAGAGCTAATTAGTCAACACAGTAAAGCACATGTGTAGATGCACTCAAAAAAATTAAAATCAGAGGGCCAGATACAATATCCCTTGTATTTCTCAGGACATTGCATTAAAAGTCTAGACCCATTGTCATACAAATATTTAGATGAATTATCCCCATGTTTATAATGTCGAAAATTAGACTTTTGTCATAGAAATAATTATGCATAGTAACTTCTTGCACATAAGCAGTCCTATCCAAGTAAATGAAACTATCTTTGTTGATAGAATAAGGCAATACAGTCTATTGGCCACCACTTAAGAGGGCAGGGATTTACCACATATCAGCTGCTGTCCGGTAACTGCTCATGTGCATGATATTAACCCATCATAAATGAAAGCTAAGCCACAGTGCTCCTTGATGGATGATGAATAAGATATTGCAGTTTATCTTTGATTTATTATGGGTAAGAGAGTGTACACAGGTAGTTAGTTACTTTGGAACAGTTGGCAAAATGTCATTTTTTATTCATGCAAACATGTATATATTTATTGTACTGACACATGGTGAACCCTTATCTCCCTTCACCTTGTGGTAATTACTTTGTGTGCTTATAGCCAAGATTATACACAGATAAGGTGTCATGAATTATGTTTTTTCTCAAGTAAAGAATAGAGCATACTTGGTAGCATACTTCGTTCCTCTAAGGTGTGTGCATGCACCAGAGATGGCCACCCAGACGGAGCCCATGGTTCCGGGCTCCACGCAGATGGAGCCCCTGGCTCTTGGCTGCGAGGGCTGCCTGTCCCTTTTTCAGGCTCTGGGGCCTGGGAGCATGGCCACCT
>NW_017728918.1:38278775-38281041 GCF_001723895.1 Crocodylus porosus
ATCCTATGACCCCAGCTTACTTCCTGCCCTTTGGGCAGGGGGCTGGACTCGATGATCTCCCGAGGTGCCTTCCAGCCCTAATGTCTATGAAATCTATGAAATCCATGAAAAAGTCTCACTGAGCATGAACTTTTTCAGGTTGTGTACCTGCCAAGAGAGGAGCTGGGCCACAGTGTGGAATATTTACTATAGGTAAGCTCCTCCCCAAGGCGAGGCGGAGATGGAGGCAGGGGCCTTTTGTGGGCTCTGCAGGCTCTGGGGAACTGCTCCGCATCACCTCAGGGAACAAGGAGGCATGTGGCATCAGGGCTGGGGAGTGGAGCACTTCTCCAGAGCTGGCAGAGCACATGGAGCAGTTCCCCAGAGCCAGCAGAGCCTCACTCGGGGCAGACAGTGGCTCCTCCCTGAGGTGAGGCAAGGCAGGGATGGAGGCTGGGGCAGGGGCTGGCATGGGCTCTGCTGCCTCTGGGGAACTGCTCTGCAGGCCCCACTGGCTCCAGGAAAGTGCTCCCCTCCCCAGCCCTGATGCCATGTGCCTCCTCATTCCCCAAGGTGATGCGGGGGAATGGAGGAGTTTCCCGAAGTCTGCACCAGCCCCCAGCCCCCAGGCTCCAGCCCCCCAGGCTCCCAGCCCCCAAGGCCTCCAGCCCCCAGCCCCTGCTGCCTGTGCCAGATGAGGAGTGAGGAGCTTACCTTTGGTAAGTATCCCACACTGCACTGAAAGGGGGAGGCGGGACCGAAAGTATGCACTCAGGAACCGAAGCAGCATGCTCACGGACTGAAGTGGCGTGCTCACGGACTGCTACTCCTTAGGGGGAACATTGCTTGGTAGTGTGTAAATAATAATAACAATGGCTCAGCTCAAGCCAAAGGAGTAATTTGATTTTAAAAATTTATCTGAGAACACGCTAAACATTATTTTGTGAATTATTATTATTATTTTACTATCTTAAAAGAGAAAGGAAAATATTCTAAAAAACATTGTTCTACCTAAATAATCAATTCTGTCCCCAATTTTGAGCTAGGATTCATGCCCTCAAAACTGGATACTTGTGTGAATCTATCCTGACATGTTGATGGTTTCTCATTCAGGAGCTGGATTGTATAATAGTTACATGATAGATGGTGAGAGGGCATTTAACTCAGGAATGTTGTGTATGAAGCAAGATACGATAAGTGTAGGATCCAGATCTGTGCAGGGTCTTTTGTATTAGATGTAAATACATATTACTGTGTGTTAATAGCATTAAATTACATGGCATGCTTTCTTCATACTTGACTGTTCTGTTAATTTGTATTTAAGATTTCTCTCAGTGTAGTACTAGATGCCCCAAAGAGAAGGGTTCCAATGTGGTTGGTCCTAGGGCAGTATTTAATTGAAATACAGCCCTATACTCAAAGTGCATACTACTATCAAAAGACTATTTGATTACTCTGTGCATGTTTGTGGATATGTTTATCCACACATGTTTACATAAGGAATTCCTTCACTTACATAGATATATGGGAATGCTCACCTCCCAATGAAAGAAACATGTGAACAATAACCCTTTAGTACTCCACTTATTTTGGAACTTGCTAAAGAGAGTGGAGACATCTATATGGAATGTTTGTGTTACGTTCGTGCTGAGTAGTGATTTGAAACAGCTTGGGGGCAGGAGAATAACATTTTTATTTAACCTTTGGTTATTAATTCTGCTCCAGGGGACAAAAAATAGTATTTGATGTTTTAGACAGCTGCACTACTAAGAAAAAAACATTTTTATTTAACCTTTGTTGGCTATAAACTGCTCCAGGGCAGGGGAAATGTTGCTTGGTAACACAGAATAGCTGCAGAAAAGGAAAACAGCAGTTTTATCATTAAATATTATTTTGTGTTAAATATTTTATACTTTCAAAGCACCTTTCATTTCAAGGCTGAGTTCCTCCATGCACATACTGAACTCATCAAATTTTGCCATTCAGGACAATCATGAGAGAGGAAAAAGAATATTTTTCCATGATACTGGAGAAAAAACTTTGATCTTATGAAAAGTGGTATTGGTATTTATTGTCAAATGCACCTCTAGCCAAGAACATTACCAGATAGTCAATTTATCTGAAGTTCCCAAGGAGAGTGAAAAAAGATGTTGATCTGGTGTTTAAGTCTGTTCTTCTACAGGGTTCAATAGACCAAACCTGAAGCTTAAACCAGTAATTTTTTTCTATTCCTATTAAATAAGTATCATTCAAAAGAGATGTGCACTCTCTCTCTCCCCCCCCCAGA
>NW_017728918.1:38281237-38285652 GCF_001723895.1 Crocodylus porosus
CCCCCAAAAAAAAATCTTTTCTGTTCATTTTCTAATGTTTAGCAACTTCTCCAAGGCAGGGAAAATAAATTAATAATCAGATTAATATTTAAAATATGTCTGGAAGAGTAATTTTCAATATTAATAAGACTTGTTTTTAAGCTGCACCCAAATGGTAAATAGCTGCATCATTGAATATAATCCAGAAAGCAAGTGTTTTGTTAGCATCCTTCAGCAATACAAATGTATGGGTAGACATATGTGTTGTGAACTCTGCTGTACAATGTGCACTTTCTAATAAAAGAAGCCTCACAAATTAGAATACCGTCATACTAGAGAGTTCAATATGGATCGTAAACATCATTAGAAATACTGAAGGTATTTGGCATTTGTTCACTATAAAAATTGCAATGAATATTCTTCTGTGAACTTGGTCAACTGACTGGTGAAGGATATAGAATATTTCTACTTCACATAAAAGTGATGTAAAATCCCCTGATGTAAAGGTAAGTGGAATCAAAATGAACAATGTTAAGATGTGCCTAAAATAAATATATTGTTATTGTATTATGAATATCATTCTCTAGGTTCATGGAATATACTGGTGCACATATATAATTCATAGATTCTTAGAAGTAGGGTCAGAAGGGACCTGAGCAGATCATCTAGTCCGACCCCCTGCCCTGGGCAGGAATGAATTACAGAGCTCTTATGACCCCTACTAAGGTTAAGCTCAGATGACCCCAGCTAGGTAGTTATCAAGCCTCCTTTTAAAGACCCCTAAGTTAGGAGCTAGTGCCACTTCCCTTGGAAGCTGGTTCCAGATCCTGGCCACCCTCAATCTGAAGTAGTGCCTCTTGATGTCTAGCCTGAACCTACTCTGAATCAGCTTGTGGCCATTGTTCCTTGTTACTCCAGGAGGTGCTCATTGGAACAGGGTCTCACTCAATCCCCTCTCATCCCCCCAGTAAGTTTACAGATGGCCACTAGGTCCCCTCTCAGCCTTCTCTTGTGAAGGCTGAACAGGTTGAAGTCCCTTAGCCTCTTCTTGTAGGGTCTGCCCTGCTGCCCCCTGATCATGCAAGCGGTCCTCCTCTGGACCCTCTTGATGCTGGCCTCATCCCTCCTGAAGTGCGATGCCCAGAACTGGACACAGTACTCCAACTGTGGCCTAACCAGTGTTGCATAGACGGGGAGGATCACCTCCTTGGACCTGCTCGAGATGCATCTGTGGATCCATGACAAGGTGCACTTAGCCTTGCTGACCGCATCCTCACATTGGTGGCCCATAATCATTTTGGAATCCATAATGACTCCAAGATCCCTTTCTACCACTGTGCTTTCAAGAAGGGAGTTGCCCAGCCTATAGGTGTGCTGCTGGTTTTTCCTGCCCAAGTTCAGTACCCTGCAATTGTCAGTATTGAATCCCATCTTATTCACATTTGCCCACCCCTTTAACCTGTCCAGGTCCAGTTTTATCCTGTATCTCCCTTCTAGCATGCCTACCTCACCCCAAATCTTGGTGTCGTCAGGGAATTTGAACAAGGTGCTTTTCACCCCCTTGTCCAAGTCACTGATAAAGACATTTAACAGTACAGGCCTGAGGACCGAGCCCTGGGGGAACTCCACTGCCCACCTCCCTCCAGGTAGAATACGACCCATCCACCACCACTGTCTGGGTGCGGCCCCCTAGCTAGTTTGTGACCCATCTGACTGTGTAGGCATCAATGCCACAGTCACCTAGCTTTTTAATGAGAATGGGGAGGGAGACAGTGTCAAAGGCCTTCCTGACATCCAGAAAGACTACATCCACCACGACACCTACGTCCAATGATTTTGTGACCTGATCATAGAAGGCTATCAGGTTGGTCTGACAGGACCTGCCCTTAATGAACCAATGCTGTTTGCCCTTGAGCAACCTCCCACCTGCTGGTCCCTCCCAGATGTGCTCCTGGATAATTTTTTCAAAGAGCTTCTTCAGGACTGAAGTAAAACTAATTGGCCTATAGTTGCCTGGGTCCTTCCTTTTCCCTTTTTTGAAGATGGGGCCTTCTTCCAGTCTTCTGGCACCTGGCCAGAGTACCATGAGTGCTCATCAAGCCATGCCAGAGTCCCCACAATGACCCCTGCCAATTCCCTCAGCACCCTGGAGTTGAGAGCATCTGGACCTGCTGATGTGACTGCATCCGGCCCTTCCAGAAGTTCTCTAACTTAGTCCTTTCTGAACGTAGGACTGGTGGAGTCACTCCTGAGTCTGTCCTGTGCCCTGGTGGGGGAGAAGTCCCAGTCCCTGCTCAGAAAACTGGAGGCAAAAAAATTATTAAAAAGGTCTGCTTTTTCATCTGGTGCAACCATGAGATTGCCAAGCGTATCCTGCAGAGGCCCCATGTTGCTTGGTGCCTTCTTTTTGTTCTTTGTGTATTTAAAAATACTTTTTGTTAAAATGGTAAGGTGTGTGTTCTCAACACTTTAGTGCAGGCTAAATGCTTTTACACTGCTTTAATGGTGACAGTGTTTGTATGCCTCAGCGGCATGTTACACATTAATTCCAGCTGCTATAGGAAATTTGCTGGTGTAATGCACCTTAGATGACTTGGAGTGCAGTAAACTGCCCCTACAGCCATGGAGCAAACCACCAGGCTCTGTGCACTCCACTGCTCTGCAGGAAGCCTTGCAGGCAGCCTGGCAGGAGCCCAGGAAAGCAGGCTCTGCCTAAGAAAAGTGGCAGGCCTGATTCCCCCCGCCCCCTGCTGGATCCTGCCTGCCTGCCTGCCTGCTGCATGAGGGCCTGGTGCTTTGCTCCTTAGTTGCGTCCCCCCCAGGACTGCCCTAGCCCGGTGACTGTGGGTGGGTGCCACCTGGGGGGGGGATGGGACAGAGTGTTCCCCCCCACAGCGCAGGGAACACTCCACCCACCAACAGCTTCCCTTCCCACTAGAGAGGCAGGTAAGTCAGTAGTGTGTGTGCACAGAATGGAGGTTTAATCTGCCCAAAATTGAAGCGGTGTTTTTTAAAACTTACTGCTTCAATTTAGAGCTCCCGTTTTTTCGACACACACCCATAGGCTATAAACAGCCAAGCCATGGCTGCTTTCTCACAAAGAAAGTGCTTTTTGGGCTGTCCTCATCATCCATATGTGAACAACTTCTAGCATAAATAGAAGGATTTGTTCCATTTTCAGTGCTTTTATGGCTTTCACAGTTGATTTTACAATACATGATAGCACTAGTATCTGTAATGAAATGCCGCAACATTCTAAAGATGATCCTTGCACAGGTAATTTTCAGAAGCTGACAGCATCTGGCACAAAAAATATTTGATTAGCATTACATTTCCAATTTTATTCCTTTAACTTGATCAGTTTATGAAAATGGTGGATGGTGCAACATTAGACCTCACCTCCATGTTCAGTTGGCCAAGCTGTTCTCAGACACAAATGGTCATCAAGGTCATTTAAGTCATATTGTCATTTGCTTATTTTTAGTCTTTCTTTTTCTGACTTCTTTGTGGCCTTGTTGTTTTGGGGGGAGAGGGTAGGGGTGGGGGAGGGGCTTGTTTTTGTCTCTCTGAAGTATGAAAGGATAGATTCAGAGACTGAGGGAAATTGCTGGAGGATGTTGCAATGCCACTGCCACTGCCACTGCCTCTGCCTCTGCTTGTACATGTGAGATTTCTGTCCAGGCAGAACCACTCATCACTGAGGCTTTCACCCAGGTCCAGGTTTGGCACTGTGGGAATGGTGGCTTGGAGGTTCCTTCCAGTGATGGCCCGGTCAAGCGGTGCCTGTAGTGTGAGCAGTGCTAGCTGGTGGTGTCTCAGGGAACAGGTAAAAGAGCTACAGGATATGGTGAGGCTCCAAAGTATCTTCTGCCATGAGAAGTTCATCAATTTAGATTTGGGGGGGAGACCTCCAGGACCGTAAAGGAAGAACTGCCAGAGGCAGCAGTAGAAAAGAGAGAGGACTTGGAGTCTCTTCATCAGGTTTACTGAAGAGTTCCCTTCTAAGCCAAGCTGATCTTCTGCCATACTTGCTAGTTTTCCCATGCATTGGGTTTTTTTTTTACACTGAAATCTCAATAAGGTGCTGTTTTCTATACTATCTTTCCTCAGGATCCTGAACTCAATCATCTCATGCTCACTGCTGTCCAGGTTGCCATCCACTACTACATTCCCCTGAGGCTAAAAAGAAAGGCCTACAAAGGATGGAGGATGGGATTCACCTCCAAGGAAGATTATTCTGCACTGGTCCTTGGACCCATACTGTTCAAAATCTTTATTAATGATGTGGACATTGGAGTCAGAAGCAGACTGGCCAAGTTCACCGATGACACCAAACTTTGGGGCAAAGCATCCATGCCAGAAGACAGGCGGGTGATCCAGGCTGACGTGGACAGGCTTAACAAATGGGTGGATGAGAACCTGATGGTGTTTAACAC
>NW_017728918.1:38285938-38287487 GCF_001723895.1 Crocodylus porosus
GTCAGGAAAACAGACCTTATGATAACATGCTCTTTAGCCTGGAAAAGCGTAGGCTCAGGGGTGATCTGATGGCCACCTATAAATTTATCAGGAGTGACCACCAGGATCTGGGGGAACGTTTGTTCACCAGAGTGCCCCCCACTGTCCCCCACTGCCAAATTCTGAAGCCATGTGGAGACCCATGACATGACATGTTTGGATGACACGTATGTCATTGTTGTAATGGAGATTCTACATACCCAAGGCTCTCCTGTATTAGGGTGACTAAGAAATAAAAAGCTTGGTAGGGTCAAAGCAGTCAACTTTGTACTGTAGATGGCCTGCATTTATTTGAGACATCTCACAAATTTAAACTGAGCTGGAGAAACAGTTCAGATCCTCAGTGTAGACTTCTAGGCTAGGGCAATATGTTACCCACATGTTCACTGGGTTTGTATTCATGGTATGCTTATTATGGTGACCAGTAAAGTTTCATTGTTTTTTTGTACTTTTCTATCTATATCCACTGTTGTTTCTTATCTTGGATTGTAAACTTTGCACCTGTTGGTGTCACTGGGCATAACCCCAGGTAACTCAGAGGGATGGAAGACCATGAGCATCGAGGAAGTCCTTCTGCTCTGGGCTCAGACGAGCCAGGACCCCCCCCTTTCCCCAACCTGTGTAACCCTTTCTATGGCACCTGCAGTCACCTGTCCTTCTAGAAAACAGGTGAGCTAAAACTGTTATCTGTGGAATGCAAGGGCACCACTCAGAGAGAGAAGGGAGGAGGGAAAGTGGAGGAAGAGGGGGGCCAGCTGGTGGAAAATCACTGGGAATGACCGGGGTATAAAATTCCACTGTTGCAGGGTTAAACACACAGGATTTGAGACCATACAATCTCCTTGTGCCTTTTACTTGAGCTCAAATAAACTCTGTCTGCTTCTCCCCCCAGTGTGTTTATTTGGCGCAACGCACACCGGGCAATGAACCCAATTGTTGCCTCCCTCGGGCACCTTGTGCCGGCAACAGTTTTGGCGCCCAACGTGGGGCTCGAGGCTAACATTTCGCTTTGCCCGGATCCCTCCTGGGGTCAACGACTTGCGGCAACAACCGACGCCCAGCGAGCACCAGTGGTTTCATTGGGGGCCTTGGCAGAGACGTGGTTTGATCAACCCCGGAGGGCACAATGGTGCAATGCGCTCTAATAGTGGAGATTGTGGGCAACGGTGTGGAACCTGTCCCTCGGACAAGGTAGGATAAGCTCAGAAGTCTGAGCATTGTTGTTAGGACCTGGGGATGCTCAGTGTCACCCTGTAGGACCTGGGGATGCCCAGTGTCTCCCTGAAGCATGGGGCAGGGACAGAGTACGGTTGGCAAGGCACGGTATACACCCTTAGAATGCATTCTGACTAATTGGAAACTGTTTAAGTCAGATTTAATGACTAAAAATAATCTTAAAAGGTTCTGTACAGTGGAATGGCCTCAATATCAACTGGAGGATCAAGAAAGGTGGCCTCCGGAAGGGTCAATTAACTACAATACAATCCTCCAATTACTCCTGTTTTGTTAG
>NW_017728918.1:38287498-38306779 GCF_001723895.1 Crocodylus porosus
TTTCTTACAAAATTTGCCAGTGACACTTTAGCTATTGAAAAGAGCCTTAACTCCGAGATTTATCAACTTCGTTTATTATCTCTTCAAAACCGTCAGGCTCTAGATTATGTTTTAGCATCCCAGGGCGGGGTATGTGCTCTAATTGGGAATGAATGTTGTACTTATATCCCAGAAAATTCCCAAGATATTAACAAACACATTTTGTCAGCCGAACAGACTTTCGAGCAGTGGAAAAATCAGGAACGTGAACCCACTGTCTTTGATTCTCTCTGGAGCTGGTTGCCCAACCTCGGAGGCCTAGGAACGGGCATCCTTCACCTCCTGGTCACTGGTGTTGTGTTGTGTTTAATTACCCTCCTCTTATTTGCGTGCTGTAATGCCCTCCTGCACAAAGTCTGTGCATCTCCCTTCCCGAGCACTTCACTATACCCCTGCACTGAAGATCCCAATCCTCAAACACTCAATCACTTTTTATCTTCAGAATATGAGAAAACTCAGCTAAAACTTTGTTGAGTATTCTCAAAGGGGGGAATTGTTGGTGTCACTGGGCATAACCCCAGGTAACTCAGAGGGATGGAAGACCACGAGCATCGAGGAAGTCCTTCTGCTCTGGGCTCCCCCTCTTTCCCCAACCTTTGTAACCCTTTCTATGGTGCCTGCAATCTCCTGTCCTTCTAGAAAACAGGCGAGCTAAAACTGTTATCTGTGGAATGCAAGGGCACCACTCAGAGAGAGAAGGGAGGAGGGAAAGGGGAGGAAGAGGGAGACCAGCTGGAGGAAAATCATTGGGAATGACCGGGGTACAAAATTCCGCTGTTGCAGGGTTAAACACACAGGATTTGAGACCATACAGTCTCCCTGTGCCTTTTACTTGAGCTCAAATAAACTCTGTCTGCTTCTCCCCCCAGTGTGTTTATTTGGCACAACGCACACCGGGCAACGAACCCAATTGTTGCCTCCCTCAGGCACCTTGTGCCGGCAACACACCTATCATAATGGGATTCTGATACATGGTTGGGATTCCTACACACTATGGTAAAATAAAATAACAAACAATTATAATAATGAATGCTCTACTGAATGAGTATGGTATAAAGAACCTCTGAAAACATTAAACCAGTGACAGTATTCTTGTTTAGTTTGCAAAGTCAACCACTCAATAGCTAGTTCTAACTTGTGCAACATTTATTTTGACCCATTTCTTCACATATATTCTGACATAACATTTAAATATATGACCCTCATTCAATGCACAGGATGGATGCTGCCCAATTTATAAGAAGCTATTCAATATTTTATTTTATGCTCATTGTTCTAGGTAGCCCTAAGCATTATTTAATGCAAAGTATTCAATTCTTCTTTGAATATATGGTTTTGAATTAACTCTTTGGTGCTAATTCCTATTGTAACTTCACGAAACTCCTGTGAAATGACAGTGAGGAATTCTTCCTGTTTTGTGTCAAAGAAAAATCTTTGGTTTCAGATGCCGATGGCAAAAAGGTCAAAGGCTAACATAATATATTTTGTCATTATAGTTCCGTATCCAACCCCCCCCAGCTTAAATGTAAAACACGAGCAGTCAATCTTGCATGAAACCTGAGCAGAAGAGAGAAACACACAGAGTCTGTTCACAGTCATGATTGGCAGTCCTGTAATTATTCATGCCTGGCGTGTTGTAATAGGCCACCCTGCAAGCTATAATTTTGGAAAGATTTCCGCCTTTGGTGGAGATCTCCATGCACGCCCAAGAGACATAGCCAGAGATTTGGCCAGTCGCTGAGCTCTCTCCCCGCCTACGGTAAAAATTTCCAGGTGTATCCAATTTTGTCGACTCATCTGTTCTCGTCAAGAGGTCTCAAAAGCCTGCTGGCTAAAGTCACCTATATGCTTTGCTTAAAAATCTGTATTACTCAGTTTGTAATCTGAACAACAAAATATCTACAGTGCTGTGCTAAATAGCTCAACTTCTCTTTTACACCGTGCAACCATGACTTCCTTCCTACGCTGCATTCTTCTGTAGTGTAAGTAGAAATAAACTTTCTGTGTAACCAATACGCTTTAAACCTCCTGACTCCGCTCGCTTACCCACCTGTCCAACCACCTTACCCCACCCACGTCCAGCTGGTCATGCGGACCCAGGCTCACAGGTCAAGGGTACACCAGTCATCGGATGCGACATTTTGGAGTTATGAAACTGGAACAAAGAAAGCCTTAAGTATCTCTTCATTTTGGATGCCCAGTGTGAAATATCTAGGACATGATTTGTCACAGTACTTAGCATTACATAATAAAGCTTATATTCAGGCACAGCTTCCCCTGAGTTCAGTTCCAGCTGTGAGTCCTCAGCCCTTCTGCAAATCAAAGTCCAGAGATTCAATTTGGGCATCAATAATAGAAGGAGGAAACAATTAGTATGGTTTATTTGCTCAGCATCACACAAAACCTCCAGGAAAGAAGTAGGGATATAATCCAGTTCTCTATGGCAGCATTCAACTGTTTGAATGATAACCTGCTTTTTTTCTTCCTGCAAGCCCTTTCCTCATTCCCCATATAGGGAGAGCTAATAGTCTTTCAGTGGTATTGGTTATTTGAGTACAGATTAATTTTGTGATTAGACAGTGCATGTTTAGGCCTTAGGGCTCAGCTTTTTAAACGCATATAGACAATGAATAAAAGATCTACTGGGGTTTACAAAAGGTGTATGTCAGCTGACTCCTACTGAAATGCTATGCATTACAATTTTCAAAATCCTCTTTTTCTGCCTATATGCATTTTAGGTGCTGTTAGTAATCTAGCCCCAAGTAGCTCATAAAACATTACCGTATTAGTCATATTTTTCAGCTATGGCACTGATGAGGAAACCATAAAAAGCCCTATAGAATAGGACTGAACATATATTAGGAAGCTAATTTTTAGATATATTATTATGCTAACATCTACTTGGTGTTTAGGAAATGTCATGTTGGCAGGAGAAGAAACTGTAGGTCTATTTTCATTGAACAGATATCTCTCTCCTTCCTCAGCTTAATCACCCGAAGTGACAGAACCTCACTCCCTCTCTTTAAGCTCATGGTTTTCAGCGTGGTATGCTACTAGGGAGGGAGGCAAATGTTTTGTCATGGGAATTCTTGTTCTGTATGAAATGAAGTGAGCTCATAAAAAATTCACAAAGGCTACAGAACCAGTCCATAGTGGGTGTGTCGACACTTGTAATTAATGCACGTGAATTTTCTCTGCAGAAAATTCAGGCTCATTAAAATGCTCTCAGGTGTACACCTGCCTTGTCAGGAGAAAATATGCTCCCAGTGGAGCAGTTCAGTCCAGGGCTTTTCCTGCTTCCTTACCGTGCATGGGGGTCAGGTCTGGGATCCAGGGAGTAGGAGGAGCTGTCTGGGAGTGGGGAACAGCCCAGCTTGGTGGAGCTGGATTGGGGCGATGTGCTGTGCCCAAGTGTGGGGGTAAGCAGCACCAGGACCAGGAATGAACAGGGGTGAAGACATGAAGGGGAAGCAGTGCCAGGTAGTAGGAGGGAGTTGCCAGGGCTAAGTAGTGCTGGGGCTGGGTGGGGAGGGGCATGAGGAGGAAGCAGCACTGCGACCAAGGGGTTGACAAGGTGTAAGCAGTACTGGGACCGGGGGGAGATGCAAGGGGCAGCAGTGCTGTTCCCTGGTGCTGCTTCCCCCTAGCACCTCTCCCCCAGTCCTGGTGCTTCTTTCCCATATCATCTTCCCCTCAAGTCATGGTACTGCTTCCCTCTAGTGTCCCCTTCATGCCCCACCCATGTCCTAGTGCTACTTCCCCTGCTTCTCCACATCCTGCAGTTCAAAAGGGATGTGAAGAAGCTTGAAAGAGCCCAGAGGAGAGCCACATGAATGATCAGAGGACAAGAGAACAGGCCTTATGAAGAGAGGCTAAGCGACATGGGACTCTTCAGCCTATAAGTACATAAGGGGTATACATCAGGGACTAGGAGAATTACTGTTTGCCAGGGCACCCCATGGAAAGACAAGGTCCAACAGTCACAAACACCTGCAAGCACTTACTCTGGATATTTTCAGAAAGCATTTGGATGCCTATATTGCTGGGATCATTTGACCCCTGCTAAAATCCTGCTCTTTGGGCAGGGGCCTGGACCTGATGATCTTCATTAATGATGTGGACATTGGAGTCAGAAGAACTGGGCAAGTTTGCTGATGACATCAAACTTTGGGGCAAAGCATCCACAACAGAAGACAGGCGGGCGATCCAGGCTGACCTGGACAGGCTCAGTAAATGGGTGGACAAAAACCTAATGGTGTTTAACACTGAAAAATACAAGGTTCTCCACTTTGGGAGGAAAAACCTGCAGCATCCTTATAGGCTCGGCAGTGCTACGCTGGCTAGCATTATGGAAGAAAGAGACTTGTGGGTCATGATTGACCACAAGATGAACTTGAGCCTGCAATGCGATACTGCGGCTAGTAAAGTGACCAAAACGCTCGCCTGCATCCGTAGATGCATTTCAAGAAAATCCCAGGGCGTCATTTTCCACTTGTACTCAGCCTTGGTGAGGCTGCAGCTGGAGTACTGCGTCCAATTCAAAAAGGATATGGAGAAACTTGACAGAGTCCAGAGAAGAGCCACGTGCACGATGAGAGATCAGGAAAACAGACTGTACCTGCTGGGCTTTATTCACTCCGGAGGGCCCCGCCCTTCTGATGTCGCCCCGCCCCAGGACCCTTGAGGGCAATGCAGATGTTCTTTCACCACGTCACCACCCCTGCTCTCACCTGCCACGTCTTGGTGTACCATCAATGGGGGGGGGGCCGTCTGACGGGTCCCTCGTTGCCCGGGTTTGACCCGGCGGATGTACATGGAGCTCCAACCACCCCTGCACCCTGGCCTCATGCCACCTTCTGGAGCTGGCCCTGAGGAGGAGGCACGTAGCTCCTCTTGCCCGTATGCTGCCTTCCCTTATCCCTTTCCTTTATATCAAAAGGGTCGAGCCTCTATAATTACAGATCTGGCTCTGGACCCTCAGTCCCTAGGACCAGTGTCTTTAATAGACTCTGGCGCCTGCAGTCCTGGTGGCTACCCTGCCTCGATCAGACTCCTTCCTAGGGATCCTTGCTGCCCTGACGCACCCAGCGTGCACCTGATTCCAGCGGGTCCTCCTCAGTGGCTCCTCCTCGCCGCTGCCCTGTTCGGATGCCTCCCATCTGCCGCCGGCTCCTGGGAGCTGCTACCGGCTTCCTCTCTCCGGCTCTTCCTGTTCCGGCTCCCCCTCCTTCCCTGAACACTGCAGGGCCTCACCCTCCTCTTCCGCCATTGATGGATCTCTTTATTTTCTCTGGCCGGCGTCCAGAGCTGATGTCACTGGCTGGCCGCAGCTGTATAAAAAGTTCCCTGTGTCACCCCAGTCTCCGGGACACAGACTTAACGACAACAAGCTGAGAGCCATGGGGCTCTTTAGCCTGGAAAAGTGCAGGCTCAGGGGTGATCTGATGACCACCTATGAGTTTATCAGGGGTGACCACCAGGATCTGGGGGAACGTTTGTTCACCAGAGCGCCCCAAGGGATGACGAGGTCGAACGGTCACAAACTCCCGCAAGACCATTTCAGGCTGGACATAAGGAAGAATTTCTTTACTGTCTGAGCCTCCAAGGTCTGGAACAGTCTGCCGTTGGAGGTGGTTCAAGCACCTACATTGCACACCTTCAAGAGCAAATTGGATGCTTATCTTGCTGGGATCCTATGACCCCAGCTGACTTCCTGCCCTTCAAGTGGGGGGCTGGACTCGATCTTCTGAGGTCCCTTCCAGCCCTAATGTCTATGAAATCTATGAACTCCCGTGCATGTGTAGACACTGTTGTTTTAGTGCACATGTGTCTAATGATCAGTAAAGCAGCCTGTGTAGATGCATCCAGTATGCATCTATACCATTTGGACCACCAGACTAGAAGTAAAAGGCCGAATATTCAACTTCTCCTAAATTCTCTCAATCCATCCACAGCCAGGAAAATAACCTTTTTTCCCCTAAGCTAGTTTAAGTTGCTAAAATTCTGCTCATCTATGCAAGAACTAGTCTTCATTCTTGGCATTATATAAGATTAAATCACTGTTTTAAAATGTATCATCATCTTTTTTTTTGTAAAACTGTGAGTTAACACTTTTTAAAGGAGCCTTAAAAAGCCGGGTAGCAGCTGAGCAGGTAAATTAAAAAGAAAATCTCTCCCTCATGCAAATAACATTCAAATAACATTTGTTATGTTAAGACTTCAAATACTACTTACCTTTTTCAATCTTCAGTGCTTTATGAGATGTCACATATATGGTATTCTTTGGACTACTCGGCATAATATTTATCTGTTGGATACTGCTAGGCATTTTTCTCCCACATTTAAGGAATCCTATTTCTTCCTCCTGCAGGGAAAATTTAGTTACCAGAAATACTCTGTTCTACTGTTCCTTATCCACAAGGAAAAATAAGATGTGAGTAGTGGGGTTTCTTTAGAACAGGTTTTATTGGATGGAAAGGGCATGTACTGGGAAACAACAAATGGTATCCTGTTCCTTTATAGCTTGGCTATCAGTCTGGACTTAAGGAAAGTTATCTTTGGGCCGACATACTTTGGAAGGGAAACGAAAGGGCGAAAAAATCTTTCTCTTCCCACAAGTATATACACTGGCACTGGTTAATCATCATTTTTAGTGATATTACTAATTCTAATCATCTCCATTTTAAGAGTAGGGAATACAACTCAAGCAATTTAATCTTTCAAAATGAGGCTAACTTTAAAAACATAACTCTTCTGGACCTGCATTCAAGAACTACAGTGAGATGGACTGTCTTACTCAGATATTAAATGTAAACATTTTTTGCTTTATCTAACAAACTGTGACATCTTTCAGCATTAGCTTACATGCAATTTATTTTTGGAACACTTACTTAGTAATTTGGTCTGAATTTGTTTTATACAGCAGTACCTTCCAGCAACATCACTGACCTTACTACTGCTATGTGGAGACTGCCTGATAGTATGCCTTTCAATTATATAGGTCTTTTTATTTCATATACTACTTCAAATAACTGAAGCTATTGCTTGATAAGAATCAGTCTCAGACTCTTAATTTTTAATCAAACATTATGATTTAAATGATGTTTTAGAGTGTTTTTTTTCAAAACAATACAAGTCATATATGCTAATATATACATACTTTATTTTTAGAATATCAATTAGATTGTAAAATATGCAGGTTAGCTGAAAAAAATCATAGTTTTGAGTTACAGAGGACAAAGAAGAAAGGATCAAATACAAAATTATTATCTTATTAGATCAATTTTACTGATCAAAACAAAAGCATAAATTTTAAAGTGATATAAGAAAGCCAGAAACGTATAATAATAGGGAATAATAATATAAGACTCTTCAGTTAATATGTTAATTAGAATACAATCAAGTTATCAAGATTTAAATATAGCTACTAATATTGTATTAAAAGACTCAGTTATGACCAATACATTTTTGCCCCGTACAATTTAATTTTTTGTGCTATTTAAGAATAAAGTGAAAAAAAATCTTTTGTCACGCTGGTAATTAGACCTTTTTCAGCTACATAATTCAGTCATATGCCAAATAGAACAAAAATGGAACGTAAGAAATTGCAGCTGTATTATTATTCATATTGTGGTAGCACCTACTGAAACCCAAAAAAGAATATGAGCCCTACTACATTAGGTGTATCATACCTGCAGAAGAAACAATGTTCCATGTCCCAAAAAGTGTACAGCCCAAAGTGTGAGGAAAGATAAAAGCAGCAGGATGTAACAGAGAAATGATTATAAGTCTCATAAATAGTATTTATGTTATACCAACTGCCTAGCTATTGTTGCATGTTCTGTAGACATTGCTGCTGAGAGGAATTTTGAAGAGGGACTGGAAGGATTGTGGTTACCCAAAGCTATCCCCTCTTTTTTAATCAGTAGCTTGTTATCTCAAGGAGGGATGTGAACCCAAGCCCACCACTAAATAACCATGACAACATAGAGACAAGACTACAGAATTTCACAAAAAAGCAAAACCTGTCTATTTCAGAACTGCACTTAATCCTCTCATAAAAAGCGAGGGAGAAGGATTTCTTTGGGTAATTATCTTTTACTGGATCAACTGCATAGTTGAGATAGAGTTAGACAAGCTTTTGAATGCAAGGTTTTCTTCATCTGTCTTGCATTCAAAAGCTTGTCTAACTTTATTCCATCTGGTTCAATAAAAAATATCACCCCAAAAGATCCTTATCTCTTGCATAATCCCTGGACCAGCACTTTCCATGTGAAGTAGCATTAGGCAGAATAACTACATTTATAAATAACTGTGGTTTGACACTATTTCAAATATAGTAAGGTTTGATCTGATCTCATCAGCACAGTGGAAGTCTTTGGCTACATCAACATGAGACGCTGACTGTGCAGTCGTTACTGCACATTTAGGACTTGTATAAACAAGTAATCAGTGTTCCTGCACATGTTATTGCACAGTAGTCACAGGCTACTGCACAGTCATCATCTTGTGTAGATGCAGTCTTTCATAACCCCTTATGCAGAGACTGCTACAGGTCATTCACACAAACCACCCTGGACAAAGGCTCATTGTACGTGTCCACACCTGCAAGCATGTGTGCTTGCAGCAGCTCAAATAGGAGCAGTGCAAATTTGAGCCATGGCTTTTTCCCTCAGTGCACACACTTGGACAGGCATTTTGTTGTGGAGCAAATTGTGCCACTTGGGGCAAAATAGCCCTGCCTGGCTCTTCCCAGATCTGCAGCCAGGGGGAGCTAGAGCCTGGGGCCAGAACCTGTGCTGACCCCCTTAGTACAAAAAGCTGCCTTGGCAAGTAGCTTCAGGTCTACTTGCTCTCAGGAGCTTTTGGAACCCAGCCACTTGGTACCTGGGGACACTACTGCTTTTGCCAGCTGGCCTGCTGAAGCAGCCCTGAGAGTTCCCTGCACCTTTTACCCGCTGCAGCAGCCTGGCAATGGGGGCTGCTGTCTGGCTATGACCTTCTGCACACCTGCCAGACCCAGATGAGGCATCTGCCCCTCTGAGTCAGCAGCCAGTCAGCTGTGGCTGTAGAGTTGGCCTCTGTGTGGCACTACAGCCAAGTGTTCCCCCTGCCTAGACATCTGGGCACATATTGCCTGGAAGATGTTCCGGGTGTGGGGCCTGCTTTGAGCTGTTAAAGCATGTCCTCCTGGCCCCATTTGGCCAGGAGTTCAGCCACAGTCATCTGGGTCCAAGATGCCAGCTCTGAGCAGACAGGGTCCTGCCACTGGCCTCCCTAGAAGGGTTCTGCCACTGGCCTCTGGTGTTCCTTATTGGAAAACTGAAAAATCCCTGATAAAAATATGCTACAGTCACTCTGTAAAATACCCCAAAATCCATGTTTCTCCACAAGTAAAACAGAAGACCACTATAAAGACAGAGAGAGAGTGAGACAGAGAGACATTGATGAGTTGGACAATGTTTTATTGATATATCTACAGTGTTAAAGCAATTTGGAAGACTACCAGTGTCTCTAGCATAATAAACTCTAAATGCATGTTTTGTGAATACATGAATATATATTTTGCTGCCCCCCCTCAGCGCCTACATCACCCCCTGAGGAGCCACGGCTGCCCCTCAGGAGCTATGGCCCCCCTCATGGGCTACAGCCCCCTCAACCAGGGCAGGGCCACCCCTCAGGGGATACGGCTCCTCCTCAGGGGCTACAAAACCCCAACACGGGCTATAGCCCCGCACAGGGGCCATGCCCCCCCAAAGGGTCTATGACCCCCCCAGGGGTTACAGAACCCCATAGGGGCCATGGCCTCCCCACAAAGGCTATCACTTCCTGCAGGACTCACATGCCCCACCCCACCCCTGCTTGCCCCCCCAGCACCCTGGATTGCTGTCCAACCTAGCTCCATCCCCTGCTGGCTCCTTTAGCCTCCCCAATGGCTGCCCTCCCTTCTTCCTCAGACCCCCCCAATGACTGCCTCACTCAGCCTCATCCTATACTTGCACTCCCAGGCCCCCATGGCTGCTCCCCCAACCCCAGCATCTGCCACTTAAAAAAAGAAAAGAAAAGAAAAGAAAAGCCTCTACTTACTGAGCAGAGCCTGGGGGGTGGGGCTCTGGGGCTTCATGACAGAGTACCCCGGGCAGCACAGTTCAGTGGGAGGCAGCAGGGCCCAGGCTGGGGGCTGCTGGGGCTATCACCCTGCCCTGCACTGTGCAGGATGGGCCCCAGTGACCTTGACATCAGCTTGTACTGCCAGTAAGTGCCAGGGTTCATTTTTGGTTTGTTTTTTTAACCTGATGCTGAGGGGAGGAGGGATCAGGGGGCCTCAGGGCTGCAGGGGGATGGGGAAGGAGGAAGGGCTGGTAGGGTCTCCTCTCCCCTCCTAGTCCCCTCTCCCCTCCTCCAGCCCTCCAACCCCTTATTTACAGGCAGTAGGGTCTGGGTTCAGGTCCCTGCTGCTGGCACGCTGCCTGCCCTCATGGTCAGGCAGTGTGTTTCAGCATCAGGGTGAGGGCTAACCATAGAACTGCCCTGGCAGCCAAAGCATCTCTATGGAGGACCCAGCCTCTGGTTGCCTCAGGCCATGGTCTAGGACTGTGGCCTGCCCCGCTTTTTTTCTGTGCAGGGTTTTTTGACCCCTGGATATCCAGGAGTCTAATTTTGCCTCTGCACTGAAAACATTTTCTCATTCCTGCATGTGCTTCTTGCAGCATCTCAAAGGGGTTTGAGATGCTGCAAGAAGCATGTGTGCGCGTGTCTGAATGCACCCACTGTGGGTAAACAGCAAAGGGATCCTTCATAGCAAGAAAAGATGGCTGCCATAAATTAAATCTTCTCATTGTCCTAACAGAATTATCTTGCAATTCCTAGGCCATATCTTTACTGTGTTCCTGCTGAACATGAAACCACCACAGAGGAACAAGTGCTAATGGTTTCCTCCTGCTCCATGCATAACGACCCCAACCGTTAAGAAGCATAGAGGCTATGGAGAGCTCTTGACTGTTGGTCCCCATGGCTCTCTCAGGTTGTCTCTTATGACGTTGAGATGAGCCCTGGGTCATATAGTTGTCTAATTGTCAGGCTTGGATGCAAGTTAAATGTGTGCAAATAGACAGACCTCATTTCTTGGCAACAGTGCTGGGTACAGCAGTATAGATGTGGCCTTACAGCATTATGGTTAAAAGGTTAGATTGGTTATAATAATCAGTTAACTGATTGATCAATCATATGAAGAATTTGTTAAAAATTTTAAACAAGTTCTATTTTGTACTAGGAACTGAAGTCCCACTGGAATTTTAGAATTAACATTTTTAGGACATTTAAAAAAAATCTCTTTTTTATTTTGGTTTTGAATCTTTATTTCTTAATGTAATTTTAAAAGGAAAATATAATGGAATTATATTCTTCTCAGCTACAATTTTGTAATGATATTTGGAATAAATACTCATTTATAGGATTTCATCGGGCAATACCTGTTAACTTAATACCAGATATTTAGTATTATAAAAATGACAAAGCTTCCAGAGTAATACTTGAAGCTTTATTTCTATTTTACTTTTTAAAGAAAATATACTTGTAATTGTAGTCATGAAAAGGAAACTATCATTTAAAAAAATCTAGCTAGATTTCTCTACCATACTAGGAATTTGAATTGGTCATTATTTTAATAAATTTTTGGTATTCTAAAAAAACCCTATGATTATGATGTATGTGTTTGTTAAAGGGTTAAGCTGCCTAGGATCCAAATTTGGGGTTAAATCAAGGAGCAAAAAAGATATGTACAGTAATAATCCATTTACTTCACAGCTAATTCAAGCAAAAACTTGAGAGAAAATGCACTTTACGTTAGACTTTGAAAGCTAACTAATTAAGTTGGGACCATCCACCAAATGAGTGAAGAGAACTGTCTAAACTTGCATCTGGTTTCAGTGGACACATTGAGAAATGGGTCCACTGTGGAAAGAAAGGCCCATTACAACAGATACCATGTACATACATAAGAAACAATAGTCCATGCCCCAGAAAGCTTAAAGCCTAAAGCATAAAGAAAGATTTCAAAAGCAAGAGGTAACAAAGAGATGATTCTAAGCTGCATAAACAGTATTCATGAGATGGCAGACACTGACAAAGGTGAACTTTCCTCTCCTTCTATCCACTATGCCAGTGTCACACAGGTAAGGGTTCTTTTTAAAATCATTTACAACAATTTAAAAAACATACTAAAATATATTCTTGGTGCATCTACACATGAGATTTACTGCAGAGTCAACTAATTATGGAAAGTGTCCATCTACATGTGCACCAGTATCAGGGTGTAGTAAATTAATTTACTTTGCCATAAGATAATACTGTCCTCAACACTGAAATGCACATGCAAATGGTGACAGGGGCTGGCTGGGGCATGAGGGTGCTAAAGTGTAGGGGCTGCCAGCTACCTAACCCCATACTTTTGCACCCTTGTGCCCCAGCCAGTGCTTCCACTGCCCAATGCCACTGCCTGGAGCCCAGGGTTGGCCCTGTGTGCTCCCTGCCACTCCAGGGCCACACCACTCCAGCTCAAAGTGCTGCAGTCCTGGGTGCACATGTGGACTCTGTGCTTGGGAACAGCTGGCTCTGCACTGTTTGTCATATTGCCTTAGTAGCACGTGTAGATGTACCCCATTATACATAACAACAAAGTTGTTCTTGTAGTTTGCTATACATGCATTTGGCAATTAGTTGTCATTTCCACCAATAATATACATATATTATATTTGGTTTGAGAAATTAACATTTCATAGATGCTTCCTAATTCTGCTTCTCCTCACATGGGTTCTTTGAGTCACTCACAGTCTGAAACTGCTCATCACAAAACACCCATTCACAGACAAAACATTCATTAATATGTCTTTCCATTTCAGATAATTTCCCACATATCTTAGCTTTTACCACTGCTTCTTTTGGCTTCACTTTCTCTTTAGTTATTCTATTTATTTCATACCCCCTCATTATCCAGAACAAAAATCAAACTGGGTACAAGTCTTTCTCTATAGTTTACATAAAATCAAGTTAAGTGGACACTTAACCTTTAATTTTTTTCTTTATCTGGAGTAAAAAGAAAGCTACTCTTCATACCAGAGGTTTCTTTATTGTACACATGAGGCATCATCTGTAGCAGAAATTTCTACAGCTACTGTCGAAGGGACAGTATATTTGCCCAACCTAACAAAGGGAAATAAATGTTAAACTCAGACATTTCTACACCATGTATTTGGGGTGTGGGAATTTTAAGCATGTCCTGTCTTGCCCACCTACTCCCATTCTAAATTAATTGAATGAAGGGGTGAATTGATTCCAAGGGTATTTTCTGTGGATGCTCTCTTGCACACCAGCAGCAGCTGTTCAAGCTACTGCCCTGAGTGGCTTCACTGCCATGGTCCAGGTTTGGTACACCTAGTTAGGAGTGGGTGGGCTGTGCATACTCAAGAGTGTCCCATCCTAGGAAAGCAAGAGAACCACTGCAGGCATAGCCTTAGGGAAGTATAACATCTTGTACACACAGTGAGGAGGGGTGTGGTTTAGTGTACTGACCTCAGTTCACATTATTATTTATACTTCAGTACCAAATAAAGGCACTTGCCTCTGCCCCAGTGGATTGAAATGGGCAAGCAGCAGTGGGACAGTTTCCACTCCACTGGGGACAGGACCCCAACATTTTGTCAGAGAAAATACACAAGTCACAGTGAGGAGTGCAGGAGGTTAGTGTATTTGCTTAGGCTGTGGGAGACCCTAGGTCTCCTCCCTTTCAAGGCAGTGGCCTTGCCCTGAACCATACTCATCCTAACTTGTTCTTCTCCTCCTGGGCCGACATATTTTCCCTCTTGGCCTATGGCCTAGTGTTTCAAGAGCTTTGTTGGAAAGTGAGAGATGTTAATTCAGTGCCTTCTGGCTAAGGGAAGCCTCAAACCTTTCCCTAGGAAAATAACCCTAACTAATAACCTATTTAGCTGAAAGAGACCCAGCTTCCTCATGATTTTTCTCTAGCTAAGTTTTCATGGGCTTATACAATATTACATGCATACCAACAAATTACTATTCTGCCCTAGAGTCTACATGTTCATAGAGCAGCCTTCTGAGCATGCTATGAAGGGAACAGGGTCAATGTAGCTATATGAGTGGAAGCTTGTATAAATGGTGTCAGGGCCAGCAATTCCAGTAGTAGCTGTGGTGGCAGCAACAGGGCCAGAGATGAATGCAGTAGGCCAAGCAGTGGCAGGGCAAGGGGCTCCCTCAACACAGCCATCTTTCAGGAGATGGTTGCAGAGATGTCAGGACTGGTGACAGCTGCAGTTGGGATGAAGGTGCAGACAGCAGTAGCAATGATAAGATGAGCAGCAATATAGAAAGTGGCAGTGGGCCAAGTGGCTATATGGTGAGTGAGACTGTCAGCACAGCCCTTGGTCACCTTCCTGTCACCTATAGCCATTAGGGTGTGTGAAACATGCCATATTCAATTTGGATTCAGATTTGGCCTGAATTGGGGACAGTGTTTCAATTTGTTCATTCAGATCACTGTCCCTGATTTGATTCAGCCTGATCTGAATCTGAAGATTTGATGCTGATTTGGGGAATTAACGACTTAGCCATACACACAGCTTTAATTGTTTTTTCTACATACCTCAAGGTAGCAGGTGTGCTTTTTGAATGCTGTGATGCTGGGGCATATGGAGCGTCCCACAGGAGCATGGGGGGGTGGCGGCTCCACATGCTCGGCAGCGAACCCAGAAGAGGGCCAGAAGTACTTCTGGTCCACTTCCAGGTCTGCTGGGGAACATGCAGGGGGGGGCCCTGCATTCCCTTGGCTTGGTGATAGACCATAGATGGAACTCGAGTACACCCCCCAACCCAGGAGACACCAGTCACCAAGCTGAGCTGGGGGGGTGCCAGTTGCCGAGCCGGGGTAGCTAGTGAATTCTATGCTGATGGAATGGATGGAGTGTCCCACAGGAATGTCGGGGACTCCCCTATGTACTCCCTGGCAGACCCAGAAGTGGACCAGAAGCACTTCTGGTCCACTTCCGGCTCTGCTGCTGAGCATGCTGGGGAGCCTTCTGTGCTCCTGTGGGATGCTGCACCCACCTCAGCAGTGCAGCACTCATGAGCTGCCTGGTATCTCAAGGTGTTTAAATGAGGTAGAAAAATGTTTAAAGCTGTATCTACGTATGAAGCTCTGAATCTTTCTGAATCTCTCTGAATTGATTTGGAAGGGTCCAATTCCATTCAGAGAGATCAAAGGGTCTCCTGATTCAATTCAGATTCAGAGATTCAGCCCCCGAATCAGTCTGTATCTCTACCGAAACAAATCAGGGACCAAAGGTTCACACAGCACTAATGGCCACATCCACTGGGGCAGAGGGGCTCCAGATTTTGTAGCAGACCATGCCTTCACATATGGTAGCCCATCGGTAGCTTGGCAGACTAGATGAAGTGGCTCCATGGGCCAGACTTGGTCCACAGACCACAAGTTTAACTCTACTGATCTGAAACATCTTCTATGTTAATGTGATTCTATCAAATTCATATGAAATATAATGGATTATATTCTTCTACACTTATACATTTTAGCATTCTTATAGTTATCGTGACAAGAATGGGAATATATTGAAGGTCTGATCCAAAACCAATTAAATCAATGATAAAGCATCAGATTAATTAATTAATTAATTAATTAGGCTTTGGATCAGGCCTTGACTCATTACAGGTATCAAATCTTTCTTTGTCAGTGCAAATCTTTTCAAACAAGTTAAGATATGTATGCTCCTGTTGTAAGACATAAGAGACAATTTAATGACATGGTATTTAGGTTTTTAATGAGGAAAGTGTAGTTAGCAATGTGAATTTTAATAACAATGTCAAGTTAAATTAAATAGGTAATATGCTTCCAAGAAGCACTAAGCCTGCCTGTTTGTGAAGGTGTGTTATAATTCAATTTTAATTTCATAGAAATAGTAATGTGGCATTTCCAAAAGCTTTATGCAGACAAATAAATTCCATTACATTGGTTGCTTTTTTTGCTAGGCATTGTACTGTGGGATAAGAAGGTATAAATGATCTATTTAAAAAAAATAGAAATGTGCTATCTCTAGAAGCTAGATGCTAGAAAGATTATGGGTAGAACCTTCCCCCCCCCGCCCCGAACTTAGGTGATTTAACATTGAATTAAATAGGGTCAGAGGTTCTCCTAGTAAAATTATTACACTCCCCAGGGATTTTAAAAGATTTCTCAAGACTCAAAACTCATTTCTACCATTTAATATGTGGTATCCATCACCATTATTTTTGGAAATTTAAGCTAATATTTGTGAATTGACTGAGCTCTGTTTAAATCTGCTGAGATATGAATGCTAATAGGTGACCTGAAAAAATGGTTGACAGTTCGTAAACAAAGTGTAATGATAAATAGATATATACTGAATTAGGAAGATGGGCATTGTGTGATGTCCCAGGGTCATTATTTTTAGTAAGATTATTTACTGTGTCAATTAGCTAGAAAGGTGAATAAATAAATTGCTACAATGTTAATGAATATTAATGAAATTTGCAGAGGATGCTGAAAGCGAGGAGGAAAAAAATTAAGATAATCTGAGAAATATAAAAAGCAAACAAAATAAGATAGTGATGATAAAAGTGTTTGCATATAGATAGATTCAAAATGAACATTACATTAAATATGGGTTATTGTCCACATATGGAGCAAAACATGCAGTTTTGTACTTCATGTACACATCATAAACTATGGAGGTTGCGTTTCCTTTCTCTGGAGAGTTATGGTAAGACAAAAGGTAAGCGTGTGTTTTCTTCCAGGTTGGTGGACCTCCTCCGGTGGGCTTTAAACAAGGCTTTTTGGGGGAAGGGAAAGACAAGGTGGAGGAATCATTGGACTGCCAGAGCAAGCAACACCCACAAGTACAGCCCAGCCTAGACCGACAAGCGGAACATATACACAGGTAAGCGACAGGGGCCAGGGCAATGCTGTGATTGTCCAGTACACACATCCACAGGAGGCCTCAAATGCCTCTACACAAATGCTCGTACTAGGAAACAAGCAGGAGGAACTCACCCTCCTGCTACCTGACACCAACCTGGACATAGTGGGGATCACTGAAACGTGGTGGGACTCAATGCATAACTGGGTGGTGAATGTCAAGGGCTATAGGCTGTACAGGAGGGACAGGATAGGAAGGAAAGGTGGGGACATGGCACTCTACATTAAGGAGGAATACCCATCCTCATCAATTAACAAAGTGTCAGAGGAAGGGCACTCTGAAGTGCTTTGGGTTAGAATACAAGGCAGTTGAGGAGAAAGAGACTTAACGGTGGGGGTCTACTACAGACCTCCCAACCAAGGGGAAGAGCTCGACCAAGAATTCTTAGGCCAGCTCACGGAGGTAGTGAAGTCTAAGGATGTGATAGTCATGGGGGACCTGAACTTCCCGGACATCTGCTGGGAAGAGCAGTCAGCCAGATCTGACTGCTCACATAGGTTCTTAGCCAGAATGCAGGACCTCCATCTAACCCAGGAGCTGCACAGCCCTACCAGGGGAGACGCCTTGCTGGACCTAGTGCTGGCCATGGGAGATGACCTGGTGAGGGGGCTGCAGGTGTTTACCACCTGGGCGACAGGGATCATCGCCTGCTGGAATTCACCATCCAGCACAAGGTGGCAAAGGCCTGCAGCAATGCAGCCCTAGATTTCAGGAGGGAAAACTTCAGTGAGCTAAGGACAATAGTTGGGGAAACACTGAGGTCCCAGAGGGGAAGAGAGCCAGGTGTCCAAGTAGAGTGGTCGCTCCTTAAGGAGACAGTCCTCCAAGCCCAAAGGGAGGTAATCCCAACACAAATCAAAGGGAGCAGGAGGGCACACAAGCCCCGATTCCAAAAGCATCTAGGAATGTCTCCTAGCTAAAAGGGAGGCGTACACCCAATGGAAAGGAGGGGACATCACCAGGGATGACTATACTGCAGTTGCTCAGGGATGTAGGGGGGCAGTCAGGAAGGCCAAGGCAGAGATGGAACTGGGACTAGCTTCCCAGATTAAGGACAATAAGAAGTCCTTCTTTAAATACACAGGGGGTAAAAAGAAGGTTCCGGGTAATGTGGGGCCCCTGCAGGACACATTAGGAAATTTGGTTATCACATCAGATGACAAAGCCAACATATTTAATGATTTCTTTGCCTCCATTTTCCTAAGCAGGGATTGGAGCAGTCACCCCCCTGCTGGGCCCCCTTCAGGCCCCAGGGGAGGCACACCTAGGCCAAGGGTTAGTGAGGAACTAGTTAGGGAACTTGTGGAGGGACTGGATTTATTCAAGTCAGCCGGTCCAGACAATCTCCACCCTAGAATACTAAAGGAATTGGCTGATGTCATTGTAGGACCCCTGGCACGGCTTTACAAGCACTCGTGGTGATCTGGTGTGGTGCCAGAGGACTGGAAGAGGGCCAGCATGGTTCCCATCTTCAAAAAGGGGAAGAAGGAGAACCCGGGAAATTATAGGACAGTTAGTCTTACCTTGATCTTGGGCAAGCTTTTTGAAAAAATTATTCTAGCACATATCCACGAGGAGTGAGCTCGTGCTTAGGGGCAACCAACACAGGTTTATTAGTGGCAGGACCTGTCAGACCAAACTGGTGGCCTTCTATGATCAGATCACCAAATCATTAGATGCAGGGGTAGCAGTGGACATAGTCTTCCTGGACTTTTGGAAGGCCTTTGACACTCTTTCTCACCCTGTTCTCATTAAGAAACTGGAGGACTGTGGTGTTGACACCCACACAGTCAATTGGGTCGCTAACTGGCTGGAGGGCCGCACCCAGAGAGTGGTAGTGGATGGGTCATTTTCGGTCTGGAGGGATATGGGCAGTGGGGTTCCGCAGGGCTCGGTCCACGGGCCTGCACTGTTCAACATCTTCATCAGTGACTTGGACGAGGGGGTAAAAAGCACCCCGTTCAAATTTGCAGATAACACTAAGATGTGGGGGGATGTAGGCATACTAGAAGGGAGGAATATGCTGCAATTGGACCTAGACAGGTTACAGGGGTGGGTGGATGAGAATAGGATGGGATTCAACAGTGACAAGTGCAAGGTGATGCACCTGGGGAGGAACAACCGGTACCATACCTATAGGCTGGGGAACTCCCTTCTTGTCAGTACAGAGGCAGAAAAGGATCTTGGAGTCATCATTGACTCCAAGATGAACATGGGC
>NW_017728918.1:38307102-38308749 GCF_001723895.1 Crocodylus porosus
ACAACTCTGTCACCCCACCTATATGTGTGAATGCTGCTGGATGGATATTCTTTGGAGTAAACCCATCCTAGGCAAGCATCTATACATGCCCCTGTTGGTGACACTGGGCATAACCCTGGGTAACTCAGAGGGATGGAAGACCACGAGTGTCGAGGAAGTCCTTCTGCTCCAGGCTCAGATGAGCCAAAGCCACCCCTTACCCAACCTTTGCAACCCTTTCTTTCTGGCGCCTGCAAATCTGCTGTCCTTCTGGAAAGCAGGCGAGCTAAAACTGTTATCTGTGGAATGCAAGGGCACCGCTTGGAGAGAGAAAGGAGGAGGGAGGAGGGAGAGGGGGGGCTAGCGGGGGGAAAAACACTGACAGTGAAACTGACCGGGGTATAAAGATCTCGCTGTTGCAGGGTTAGGTGTGCAGGATTTGAGATGATACAGTCTCCCTGTGCCTTTTCCTTGAGCTCAAATAAACTCTGTCTGCTTCTCCCCCAGTGTGTTTATTTGGCGTGACGCACACCGGGCAACGAACCCAATTGTTGCCTCCCTCGGGCACCTTGTGCCGGCAACACCCCCATTTGGAGCAGATTTGCTGCTCCTGGTAGCAGTCTTCTCCTGTCTCCTCTAGCCCTGCACCAGCCTCTGTAGCAACCAAGGGGAGCTCTGGGCTCCACCTGGGTGCTAGCCAAAGGGCTGGCAGGGAGCATGGGGCCAGTAGATAGGTGTCTCCTGGAACAATATGGGATATTGTTCCTTGCCCTCAGGAGCAACTTGCTGCTGGGGTAGGCTCTGGCGGTGGAGCCCAGGCAGGGACAATGTCGCCCTGCTTTGGTAGCATGGGATCTCCTAGCCTCAGGTCCCCCATTTTAGGGACAGGGCTTGGAAAGTGCTGCAGGGTAGGGGCAGGTCCCAGGACCTGTCCCAATCTGGCAGTGGGGCAGCTAGCAGTGAGCCCTGACTGGGTAGGGAATCCCTCCTCAGCCAGTAGTTTACTGCTAGCTGCGCCAACAGCAGATCAGGGCAGAGGGTGGGACCTACCCCTCCCCCACAAATTTCCAAGCCCCATGCCTTGGTTGCCCAATCAGGCCATGGGGCTGTGAAAAAGCTGTGGGGCTGGGACCTGCCCCAGACTGGGAAAATTCCTGACCTAACTCAGACTTTCCTGTGCAGTTCAGGCTGACTGAAAACTGTCTCAGTCTGGGCAGGTCTAAGCCAGCTCCAGTGCAGGGAGCTCCATGCCTTAGCTCCACAACTGCGGACATGGAGTGGGAGCTGGGAGATTGGTCCTTGTCCCAGCTCCATGATCACAAAGCTGGGGCAGGAAACAATTTCCCAGTCTCTGCTCCATGATCACAGATTGGTGGTTGGGAGCTCCCTGCTGCCAGGGCAGAGGGGCATTAGTCCCCACCTGGGCTCTGGTGATGGAGCGCAGGCAGTAACCAGGGGCAAGGAGGAATTTCCCGCCCCCTAGAAGCAAATTTGCTCCTGGTCAGCCATCTACAAGTGCCTTACTGCTCAGTAATGACTTAGCAGTTAATTTGCTACTTACAAGAGTCCAGAGAAGAGCCACGCGCATGATCAGAGGTCAGGAAAACAGACTTTACGACGACAGGCTGAGAGCCATGGGGCTCTTTAGCCTGGAAAAGTGCAGGCTCA
>NW_017728918.1:38310019-38326056 GCF_001723895.1 Crocodylus porosus
GGAGTCCCTGTTCCCCCATGCGCTCCCAGGAGTGACCAGGAATAACGGTCACAAGCTGGCGGAGGGTAAGTTTAGATTAGATATTAGGAGGCGCTCCTGCCAAGGCAGGGGGTCGGACTAGATGATCTACCTAGGTCCCTTCCGACTCTAGCTACTATGAAACTATGAAATCTATGAAATCTATGAAATTGCTGAGTAAAACAAATTACTGTGCAGTAAGAGTCTGGATATGTTGACTGTGATGCTTGCTACCCAGTAATTTGCTCTATTGTGTGGTAAAGCTTCTCATGTAGATGTGTCCAGTATGTGAAAGAGTTCCGCACCCTGGGGTGGAACTCCTGTCAAGAGGGGATAGAGATCCTTTGATCCATAGTAAGACTACTGCCCTTGTTTTACTCCCCTTCTCTTCCTAATAAATAGGAACAGGAAGTGGGGGATGGAAGCGGAGGGTTCTGTGGCTATTATCTTTATGTGAAGGTCCATCTGAGGGTATTATAAATAGAACTGGATGGGAATTAATTTTTCATTTCACAGAGAATTGTGAAATCTCCCGTGAAATGAAATCCCCTAAAAAAAAGTTGTTTGAGGTTGATTAAAATATTTTTTCCTATTTCTATTTTTAGGTGTTATGCAACACTTTAAAAAAAGGGAAAGGATTTTTAAAAAGATATTCAAAACTTTTTCTACCTTCCTTCACACTATTTTTCCTTGTTTCACTCTAGATAAATTAGCATTTTATGATGGAAAATAAGCCACAGGAAATATTCAGGCCGCCTCCATTGATGAACACTTCCTTTTGCTTGAAACACTATTCTTTGTGGTGAGGAACAAAGTTATTTTCACTCCGTAGGGTTCAGAGTAAATTGTGATTTGGAGTCTTGCTGTAAAATGAAATTTTCCTCACTGCCAGTATGTCAAGTACACAACCTGTACTTTTTTTTGTTTTTTCTCAGCAGCCCAGTGGTAAATTAGGTTACAAAATTGAGATTGCATGACAGAGGCTCAGGTTGCCAGCAGGTTGTCAACGTAAGAACTAATTCCCAGGTAAATCAAGTTTGAAATAGATTAGGAAAAGGCATGTCCTATGAAGTCAGAGCAGGGTGACATCTTAAGGAATTTGTACACATGCTTGCGCCACACATTTTTAATTAAAATGCCTCGCACTGTGGTGCATGCATTTGTATAAACGGTGACAGGTGCATCGGTGTTGAGAAAATGGTGGCAGTCAGCTCTTGAACTAAAACACATTGAAGGTGTTTTAATTCAAAAGCACACCACTGCCATTTTATCAGTGCTGATGCGCATTTTGCCATTTATACAAATGCATGTGTCACAGCACCAAGCACCTCAGCTCATGTGCGGAGAACACTTGATTAGTTGAATATGGTCTGATGTGCCAGATCTCTAGCATATCAGAGCAGACAAGTGTATATGTATACATGGCCTTAAAGATTAACTTGTTCAGAAAGCCATAAATCTGCAAAGGCAACAGCCCAGTATTAGATGTTATGATATTTTACTGAAGATTTTCTTTTCCCTCTGCTAAATCCACATGCATAGGATGGTTTTGGAGTCCCAGCAGTAATTCTGGTACCAGATTAACATTGTGGAGAAGGAAGGAAGCTTTCCCTTGAGGGGTAGAGAATACAACATAAGGACCCAAGCTGCAAAAGTTGTCAGGTGATTCCATAATGTGAAACTCAGCATGATCTTGCTATAACTAAATTATACACCTGGTAAGAGGCAAAGGTAGAAATGCAGCTTATTATTCAACTGAATCAGATATACATACGTTTTCATGAGCAAAAGCATCTCTACCCTGCTTCCTGCTTGACTTCAGACTAAGGCTCCATACACACATTCAAATCATCCAGCAGAACTCTCCCACGTTTGTTTTCTTGAGAGAAAAACTTACCCATACAGAAGTTCAAGCAGAGACACAAAGAGCCTGCAGTGCTGACCCTGGGCTGCCAATGCCAATGCCATTGACAGGCTGCTGCTTCTGCCTGGTGACAGTGACATAGGCAAAGGTACAGAGCAGCACTGATTGGCTAACTGCCCCAGGCAACCAGGCCTTTGAAGAGCTCTGACTCAAAATGCCCTTCTTCTCTCTCCTTCCAGTGAAGCTTTGACAGAGGAGATCCTGAGCTTGCCTTTTCTCTCAGGGAGCTGTGCTTCCCAGAACAAAGTGCTCAAATCCCAGCAGGGATCGGCCAGCTCAGGGAAGGGGAGCTGTGGGTTGCCGCATTAGGTCTGTGCCTGTCCTGTGTACAGAGCTCTCTGCCCTGTGCTCCAGCCCAGCTGCAGCTGGGCATGGATGTGCACTTAGCAGCACCTAATTGTTGCAGTTGGTGCTTGGGTTACCTGTGTATAGGGGACAGGTTCCCTGGTTCTGGTCTGTCCCAAGTGGTCCCCAGACCACTGAGAAAGCCAGGAGTAAGTAAAACATGACCCCTAAATACTTCATTGCTGAGTTTTCCCCAAAGCACTCAGAGAGCATGTTCTGCTCCCCACTTGGCTGGGACTGATGCACACCCTCCCTGGCCCTGGGGGAAGGAAGCAAAAAGGAACAAAGCCCTGCCGCTTCTTTTGGACACCTGGCTGGATAAACATTCACTTTCCTGAGAGAGATTCTTTTAGGATCCACTTCACTTGGGTTATTTTTCTCCCAGAGTGGCCATTTTTAATCTGGGAGAAAAGTGATAAACGTCTGTACACTCATGGTTTCTCCTGGAGAAACTAAACCTTTGTACACAGCCTAAAAATACCTATGGTAATTACTCTTCTATACCTCTGGCATTTTATCTTTCCATATGTATCATTCAGGGCAACTGCACTCCTGAAGGAGTTTAGAGTATAATAACAAAATGGATTGAAAGGGGAGGGGGAGTTTATTTATAAAGGAAATTTTTAATAATTGGATATGTACAGATGATGTAGTACACCACTAAAACATGTGTAACTATGCAATATAGCTAATTAGCCCCCTTAGACCTAATGTTAGTGACAGAATGCAACTGGGTAAAAACTAAGAGAGGCCTGATGAAATAAAGAAAGTAGTATTTGGGCTGAATAAGAAGGGAGAAATACTTTTAGAATTTTTAGAGTATGACCTACTAGTTTATGCAATAATCCTTTAGGGAGTGTTGATGAAGAAATGTCATTTATCTATAAACCTAGAATGGAAAAAAAACTAGAAAATATACCACAGAGAATGATCCTATACTAGTAGAGGTATGGAGCAGACAGATTTACAAATTCTTTCATTTGTAATACTATGTTACCATCAATTTCTACAACATTAATTTCAACACATATCCACTAAGGGAGGGGCAGGTTTAATGACTGCCGAACTGCAGTGTCTGTAATTAAGGATTGTGTTACTAGTTATCTGCCCAGTGAAGAAAATTAATTTTTTATCAATCTATGGCTAATTTCTCAAACATAGTTCTGTAAGATGCCATTACTAAAATTATCTGCATAAATGGTCAGTATCGCTTAACTTGATAGAAGTTTATAAAGCCAAGCAAGAACTATACCAAGCTTTGTGAAATGTCTTGAGATAACATTAGACTGCACCTTGCATTGTAAAATATGACAAATGAGCTGATGTATTATAAAGTAAACCAATATATATAGAACCCAATGTGTTATAAAAATCCACCAAATCAAGTAGTCACTGTTCATTCAAACACTTAAACATTATTGCATCCCTTGACATTCCAGTGACACTTATTTCAGTTAAAAATGTAAGTGATTTGCAAACTAGATATGCAAAACCTGATTTGGATAAGTACAGTCTGCTCTGCTTATAACTCTTTTGGAGGCACCAGAGGAAATTGGCTTATATATGGATACCACTTGACTTAAAATGAACAGGAAATTGGGCAATACTGTTCCTCCTTCAAATAGTTACTTCAGTAAATTTGAGAGGACAGAAGAAAAAGTTTTTCCAGTTACTTGCAATCAATGTACTGAAATAAGAAAGAGAAAGGAGGTGCCATACTGTATTCTGTGGACAGATGCTATCATCATTATTGTAAGATGTGAATCCATAAAAGAGAAGCATGAAGGTGCCATGATGGGGGTGTCTGTCAGGGTGGTGGATATGTCTTTGATTACATAGTCCTAGGCACAATAAGCTTTCCTTTGAATGGATATGTTACACAAAACTCTGGCATTTTGATCAACAACCCCTTAATTGGGAGGGAAAAATTAGCAAACAGCATTTTTAAAGAAAATGAAAATGAAGTCAGGGTTGTGTTCTCAGTTCTTGCTGACCACAGTTTTCTTAGTTATACAAGAACTCAGCTCCTTATTTCCCACCTATCTGTTCTTAGCTGTGTCATTCTTATATGATAAAGCACTTAGTTTGTCTGTCTGTCTGTCTGTAACGCTCTTGGAACACCCTGATTGGTTAAATTGCTGCTGGCTTCACCCCCCCCCCCCCGCTCCATCTATGCCAACATGGCAGCATTTCACTGCCTCCAAGGAGCAGGGGCGGAGGTGGGGGAGCCAGGCCAGCAGCACTGGAGGCAGTGGCAGCACGGAGTGCTGGTGGAGGTGGACGGAGGGATGGTGGGTCAAGCTTCCCCCCCAACACTGCCTCTTCCTGGGAGGCAGCAGTGGCACAGGGTGGTGGGTAGCAGTGCCCCATCCATGCCCGCCTCCTCCACATCATTCTTGATAGGCAATTTTCTAGTATTTACATAAGAACATAAGCATTTTTGGTAGTAGAGGCTGGATATTTATGGCTGTAAGGGATAATGTGGCCTTCATAATTGAGGCACATCAACACACTAAGAAAGCCATTATAGGATTGATGTGATGATGACTCTTCTTGTTCAGGTCCCATCATTCTCCCAGTTTTTGTTGTACAGAATGAACTTAACAACCGGTTTTTCTCTACAGGAGATGTAGACTACATGCAATTTATTGCAGATCCTAAATCCACCTTATGCTCCCCCCCCACCATTTCATGCAATAATTAGAGATTGTCCACACATCCTCTAGGTTGTCTTTTAGTAAGAGGTTGGTTTTTTTTATGTTGTAGCTTCACTTTGAAATCTGAACTTCTTTTCTGCACTATCAGAAGTCTAGTTTCCTAGATGATTCTCCAATTCTAACATCCATTAATATGGTTGCTGCAATACCTTTCTCTTTAAAACATCTTACTTTCTGTGTTCAGTAAGGGCAACTTAATTACAGATCTCTGTTGTGCTCCCCTTTACTGTTTCTTTTTCAAAGTACATAAAACAAAGAACAATTTTTTTTCATGTATTTTAAAACTGTAACAAAAAGTGTGAATATTACAGAGATGAGAACATATTTTAATTCTTTAAAGAAATTTATATTTGTTCCAAAGAGGAAGATTTTACTTTTAAACTTCCCTCCAGAAAGTGAACATGCTAAAAAATGTTGAAGACATAATAGATAGTATTTGCTAAATCTCTGTACAGCATACATTAAAAAGGAAATGTAAAAGCAAAAATGAAGAACACAAGGCAGAAATACACATAGATGAAAAGTTGCCTAGAAGAAGAAATGTCAACTTTGCTCAAAGCCCAAGCCAGAACAAATTAGGAACATTCTCCAAAAGGGTACTGAATATCCTCTCAGGAATTGCTGAACTAAAACAGCTTAAGGAAGCCCACAAAATTTTGTCTTCCCTCTCAAGATGATGTTGGACTGAACCTTTACCTGTAATAGGGCCCTGAGTGTCTTTTTTTTTGAGCTATCAATTTTCAAAAGAGCTTCAAGTTCCTGTAAGCATAGAGGTGATTTATAAGATGTGATTGTTTAGATAATATATAACTTATGGTTGATGCATAATACATTCTTTATATTTAGTCTATGATGAAAATAAGGAGATGCAGAAATGGTGATAGTCAGTGCCATAGCAACCAAGTTTGGTGCCTGGGGCAAAGTCCATAGTGGCAGCCAACCCTCACCCCACGCACAGATCTGGGGGGCACCACCCCCCGCATGTTTGCCCAGGAGTGACACAGTAGTGGGAACTGCTTTTCCCCCACCCATGTGCTGCTTTTCCCCCATCCATGTGCCCCCTTCCCTCCACAAATGAGCCGTTCATGGCTCTTCTGTGTCCTGCCCCGGCTGGGCAGTGCCTGTTGGTGCTCCTTTACTTTGGCACCTGGGGCAGTCGCCATGCTCTCCCCCCTCTTGCTATGGTTCTGGTGATATTTTGTTAAAAATAGAAGACTTCCAAATAACAGACAAAACAATAAATCAATAAAATGTATTACTTAAAAAATGTATCGATGTGGTCCCAAACATAGTATTGGTTTTAAAAAAAACCCCAACTTTTCCTTTCAAAACATGATGCAACCAATTAAAATATTTTTAAAGATTTGTTTTTGAAAAATTACTTCTTTAAAAAAATAGATTATTATTTACTATTAAACTTTAGAATGTAAAGTGTAACTGAGTACAAATGGACTCTGAGAGCAAAAATAAATCAGATTTAGTATGATTTGTCTTTCCTGAAACAAATTAAAAAAAAAAGAACAATGCACATCAAATAATCAAATAATTACAGGCCTTTGAATTCCAATATTTGTAATGAAGTTTAAAATATGTGTAACAAACGTTAACGTTTCCTTCTGTCTCTATTTTGGGCCAAATCCAAATATGATACAAATTGATAAAGCTTATTGTACTCCAAGTCATAACAAGCCCTAAACTGGTACACAAATACAATAATTTGTTGACATGTATTCACCAAATCTGAATCAAACTTCTTTTTTAATGAGACAGGGGCATTATCCATTAATTGTCAAAGGGTATATTAACTCAGTTAATGATCCCACCTTTGATAGATGCTGTTTGAAACCTACTTCACTACTTACTAAGTTAAACTAAGTATCTAATTTAATGGAGAATCTATTCTTCTGCAGAACATTGACTTTGTAGACAGAAGTATACCTTTATTCTTCATTCACATCTTTTTGTGTGTAAATATAAACTTCAACTTAGCTGATATGCCACTGACAGTTTCCTCTTATCTGACTTAACAGTTGCATTGGGCCCATGAAACTAAATATTTCAGGCTATGTATAATATGCTATATTTGTCTCAGAATAAACCATTTTATCCCGGGACAAAGTGCAGTCATTCCAATATCCATGTTGATTGTCCACAGATAACACCTAAAATAGTTTAACAGGATAAGAAGTGCTAACAGTTTATCACAAGATAACAATATTAACACATTCCAAAATGCATCTGAATAATTATACTCGGATTGCATCACTGAATCAATTGAAAAGCAGTGGTTCATTCAGCCTCAGTTCATTCACTAAAGCTGGATTGGAACTGCAATGTGTGTACTGTAAGCAGCAATCCAAGAGAGAGTGTAATGATACAGTTGCACCCTCCTTTGATTCCAGCTCTACCCAAACTTTAAAACTAGCCACTTGGGAGGGGCAGTGACATTTCTATTCAGGAAGTGCTGAGAGAGTCAGTTGATTTCCTTATTGCTATCTCCCTGATTCCTGTTAATTTCTCTCCACTCCACAGGTGTTAACAATCCTCTTTCCTTTTTAACTGTCTTGATGTTACACTATTCAAACTATCTTTTCTTCTGAAATTTTGCTGTCCATTAGCCATTCCTAGTAATGTCTCTCATATTTCACAGACCTTCAGATTGTTTGTTTTATTGCTGTAGCTAAAAAACTTTAACTCAGTCATGGTGGGTGCCTATGCACAACCAGCAAGGCTGTTCTGAAACACTGTAATTACAGTGTGTTGGACCAGACTTGATTAATTGAGTCTGCTGAAGCATGATAACTACCATGCTCCAGCAGCCTCCAGTGTCTTGTGTATCAATGCCCTGAGCTTAACAATGGCAGTGGGTGTGCTTTATCTAAAGCTAGTTCAACAAGCTTTAGATAAGGTGCCCCCACCATTTTTAAGTGTGGGAATACTGATACACGCAACGTTTGGTGCTTTAATTTAAGCGCCCTCCCCCACTCCCAGAGCATGTGTATAAATGCCCAGTAATATTAACTCAGCTGTTAAAATAACTGGCAGTGAAGTATTGAAGGCATTCAAGGAGGCTAGATTTTGTTTTTTGTTTTTGTTTTTAATCTGAATGAGAGACATAAATTGAACTATAAGGACTATAGAACTAATGACACAATATCTTTTGACTTTTTCAACTATTATTTTGCCTCTAGTTGTGTTTTTTTCACGCTTTATATATAATATGTCAAATTAGCGCACATTACAATATTTATGTTTCTTCATTTTGATCTCAAACTAAATAATATATTGCTAGCTCCCTAGCATGTTAGTATAGCCTCTAGCTTTTCTTTAAATGAAGAAAAATGTGTTGTGTTATATGTGATGATGTGCCACACCATCTGCACCCCACTTTTCAAAATCCTATCTCAGCCCATACACAGGACAAACATAGGCACAACTTGTTTGGGGACAAATGCAATGTCTGTTCCTAGTCTCATTGTAGTAATCATGCAAAAGTGCCACAGGTAATAATTCAAAGACTGAGTTGTAGAAAATGAATGTTTGTACATTTTCATCATTGGCTGTAGCCAAAAGGAAATTATATCATGAATAGCCTTCCAAAAGTAAAGAAATTATTGATATATTTTGATTCAAGTCCTGAGCAGGGTCCAGTTCACTGCTGTGCTGTTATTATCCTCAAATATTTTTGTTTCCTCGGATCATCTTAGCATAGAGATTTGTCTCCCAGATTTTGTGTGTTTACAGAAATTACATTTTTTGTATAATGAGACCCCTAAAAGTGCTCGACCACCATAACAGCACAAACATTCAGAGTTGCATAGCAAAATGGCTGATTGTATGACAATTTAACTTTTTCCTGATGAAGTAAGTGCCTTAGGAAACCTATGGATAGGTTTCCTGCGAGGGTTAATTTCAGGCAATTCCACTTATGTCCCATGTGGCATCATGGGGCTGGACTGGTGCTCAGATTTCTATCCATGTTCAGCAGGGGATAGGGGAAGGCTGCCCCCCCAGCTATGCATGCTGCCCCTACTGGAGTCTTGGGGGGAACCAGGCTGGGCCTTAATTTGGGGGTGGGCTATCTCTTCAACCTTTGAGCAAGTGCTTTGAGTGTCAGAGGCTACTGTGCTGGGAAGCATGGCAGGGCCCAGCCCAGATGTCCCCAAAAAGCCCAGCAGGGGTAGCTGGGCCAGGCCCTCATGGTAGAGGTGCTCCTATTCCTTCCTCCACCTTCCCCCACCTGAGGCTTTTGACAGTGGCAGAGGCTGTCATGCTAAAGCTGGGGCAAGAGGATAAATAAAGCCAGGGGGCCCAGCCCAGCTACCCTTACTGGGGTCTGTGGGGTGACTTCATTCCTCCCCTGTCCTAAAGCTCATGACAACAGTAGCCATGGCTGCTATGCCTGTAGCTGCAGTGTGGGAGGGAAATGGACCTCCCCATCTCATAGGCCTAGCCTGGCTGCCCCTGCTGGGGCCTTGATAGGAGCAGGGCTTGTCCTGCAAGCTATTGAGGCTTTATCCCTCCCTGCAAACCCCAGCTCAGGGAATGACAACCTCTGCCACTGTTAAGAACTTATGCAGGGAAGGGACCACCCTCACCATGTGGGCCTGGCCTGGCTCCCCCCCAAGACCACAGCAGGGGTAGTTGGGGGGAGTATGCATGGCAGGAGGTCTCCATCCCTTCCTCCTTTCCCCCCAACCACTGCTGACAGTTAACAGCTAGCTAGGGAGTAGGGCTAGGGAGAGGGGTGGACTGGAAGCTTCTTGGGAGACTGCTTAAGTGCCTCTGCCTCCTGGCCAGGGCTTCTGCAGGCAGGCACTGAACCCATGAACCCAAAAGGTTGTTGGGTTCAGTGGTGCTCTAACTCATGCTTCTCTGAGTAAAGCACTGTGAGTTAGATCATCTCCCTGATCCCTGATAGGCTGCATGCACTTGCATAAGGGCCCTTTATCCTTTGTGTTTCAAACCTTGCAATATGCCCAGTGCTTACTTTTCAGTTGTCACATCTAAAAATAATTCCAGTGACTGAACAACATGCAAGTGCAGGAATTATTTTTAACAAAATGTTTGGGTTCCAGAGTCAGGCAGAACTGAGCTATCTATATGAATACAACTCTGCTCTCTGTAACGCTTGTAGGAAAAAGTGGAAAAGATAGAGTAGACATATTTTAAAGTCTAATCATAATCTTGAACACATTGGCTTTTTGTTCTATTCTATACTGTTTCTATATCAGAAATAGAGTTTTCTATTTCACCCTTTAAATGCTTCAGATTTTGAACTGAGAAAGCATTCATTTTTGTAAGTACTCAGCAGGTGTTTCATAGATTTGACAGACATTAGGGCTGGATGGGACCTCACAAAATCATTGGGTCCAGTCCCCTGTCCAAAGGGCAGGAAGTCAGCAGAGGTCAGATGACCCCAGAGAGATAAGCATCCAGGTATTTCTTGAAAGTATCCGAAGTAGGTGCTTGCACCACTTCTTGGGTGAGTCTATTCCAGGCTCTGGAGGTTCGGATGGTAAAGAAGTTTTTCCTTATGTCCAGTCTAAAATGGTCTTCCAGCAGTTTGTGACTGTTAGACCTTGTCTTCCCTTGGGGTGCACTAGTGAACACACATTCTCCCAGTTCCTGATACACAACCCTTATATACTTATAGGCTGCCACCAAATGTCCCCTGAGCCTTCTCTTCTCCAGGCTAAAGAGTCCCATGCCTCTCAAACTTTCCACATAAGGCTTGCTCTCTTCACGTGTAACCATGCAAATAGCTCTCCCCTGGACTCTCTCAAGCTCCTCCACATCTTTTCTAAAGTGTGGAGCCCAGGATTGGATTCAGTACTCCAGCTGCCAGCTGTGACATCCCACCAGTGGCTCATGTTCATCTTGTGATCAATCATGATCCCCAATTCTCTTTCAGTCATAGTGCTAATGAGTGTAGCACTGCCAAGCATATAAGTATGATGTGGGATCTTTCTCCCAAGGTGAAACACCTTGCATTTCTCTATTTTGAATGTCATCAGGTTTTGATCTGACCACCTTGTGAGCCTGTTCAGGTCAGCCTGAATCGTCAGCCTATCCTCTTGCGTGACCGCACTTCCCCATAATTTGCTGTCATCTGTGAACTTAGCCAGCCTTTTTCTGACATCCAAATTAAAGAGTACTGGTCCAACTGGTCTAAGTACTAAGCCTGGGGGATGTCACTTTTCATCATGCTCCATGTTGCCTCTGTTCCACTGACTATCACTCTTTGTGTCCTACCATGGAGCCAGTTCCCCAGCCATTGGATTGTAAGGTTGTCAAGGCCAGTTCCCCAATTTTACCAGAAGGATATCATGGGAGACCAAATCAAAGGCTTTTTTAAAATCCAAGTATGTGACCTCAGCCTCTTCTCCCTTGTCCAGGTAATGGGTCACCTGGTCACAGAATGAAGTGAGGTATTTCCCAAATTCCATCCCTTATAAGCTTCTCTTTACAGATTCAGGAGGTCCATGAGTTTCTTACTGAGCCAAGAGGGACTCCCAGCCCTTTTTCTACCTTTCTTATGGGCTGGAATGGACTTCCCTTGTACTTTTAGGATTGCATCCTTAAGGAGTGGCCACTCATCATGGTTTCCCATCTCTGTCAGATCATGATCTCTCAGGACCTCAGTAACCAATATCCTGAGCTTATGAAAGTCAGCTTTCCTAAGGGCAAGGATTTCTACATTGCTGACTGCTTTGCCAGCTTTTCAATGAATAGAGAAAGTGATCAATGTGTGATCACTGTCACCTAGCTTCCCTTCCATCATAAAGTCACTCACTAGACTATCCCCTTTGGGTAGAATCAGATCCAGCACTGCCTTACCTCTTGTCAGCCCCTAGACTTTTTGGCTCAAACAGAGATCATCAGTGCAAGTGAGGAAGCATCACGATTAATCAGATTTGGCTGAATGCTCTTCCCATGAGATGTCAGGGTGGTTGAAGTCATCCATGATGACCACGTACCGAGAGCATGCAGCCTCTGCCAGTTCCCTAGAGAATTTGTGGTCATGTTCTTCCTCCTGGATAGGAGGTCTGTAATAGACTCCTAGTTATATCCCCTTCACCATGTTCTCCTTGTATTTTAACCCAGAGGGTCTTGAGTTGCCCTCCTTGGTACCAATCTCTGCTTTTAGGAAAGTGTACTGCTCCTTCACATAGAAGGGCTACACCCCTGCCCTTCCTTGTAACACAATCCCTCTTGTACAAGGTATAGCCATCTATACCTGTGGTCCAGTCATAGATGGATTCCCACCAGGTCTCTGTTATCCCTATGAGATTAATTTTTGCTTAGCAAAAGGGACATTTCTGTAAAGAATTTATGGATTTTTAATGTTTTTTATATCCTAATTTGAATTTTGAGAATATTCTCATTTTATATTCTTATACATTTTTTGTTGCTTATTATCATTTAACTCCTAAATAACAGGGTCTTAATCCAGAGTTGGTTTATGACAGCCCTAGCAAGAATTGATTAGTAGTTGAAAGATAAAACCTTGTGTTCTTCAACTTCCTTCAACTGGACACCAAGGGGAGGGTCTCAGTCATGGGTGACTGGCGCCTCCTGAGTCTGGCAGAGCACAGCACATGGGGGGGGGGGCACAGCACACTCCTACCCCTTTATGCCCCTCCCAGCGCACCCCCCCACACCCTGCAAGAGTCTTAGGCTTACCTTTCTCCCAGCAGCAGGAACTGTCTGCTCAGGATCAGAACACTCTCTTTACAGATAGGGAGGGGGAAGGAGAGGCCATGTGGGGGAGGGAAGTGGGGCAGCACTCTGGTTGGCCAGAGCACTCTCTGATGCTCCAGGCTCCAGAGCATTTTCAGGTTGGGTGGGGCTGGGTAGAGAAGCAGCACACAGTTCCCGGACGTACAGTCGGGCCAGCGGGGATCCACTCTGCACCTGGTTCTGCCCTGAGTGGTGCCAAGTTGGGGTGCATCAATGGCCCCCCAGTACTTTCAGAGGCAAATCTCAGAGGGGGACACATGCTCCCCCTGTGCCCCTCCTACCAGTCACCTGTGGTGTTGGGTCTGGCTCTGGCCCTCCTTGTGTCAACCCGGTATTGTGGTACCTCTAGACCTGGTGCCAGTTTCTGTGGAGGGAACATCTGCTCATTTTTTCAAGGCAAAAAAGAAAATTCCCCAATATGGACTATGTACTTTATAGTCATGCTCAGCATTGACCACGTGTCATAGTTTCATAGTTAGTTAGTCAACTTCATAGTTGTTTTCCATTACTGAGCACATGTCAAAGCTAGACAATGTATTTAGTGCAGTTTGCTTCTGTGCAAATATAAGATGAGGGGCAGGACTTCTGGGGCCCCACAGCTTATCAGTTGTTCATGCTCCAATCCAAATCTCCCTTCCCCTCTTTCCCCTTTTGCAGAGGCAAAATTATGTTAAATATGGTCTAAAATGAGACTATGGATTCTTATCCCATTAACTGAGCTAGGTTTTATAATCCCTATGTCCCTCAATGAGTTAACTGTTCTTCTACCCCCATTTACCTTTCTCAGCAATGCCTTTGTTCATTTCCTCCACTTTTCTCCATCCTGGATGCATCTACATGAGTAATTATTGTGACTGAATAAACTGTGGAGCAAATTGCTCCACAGTAAACTACTCCCCAGCAAAGCATCTACACGTGTGCCCAGGACAGCAAGAAATTAAGCCAGTGAGGAGCAGTTTAGGTCAGGGCTGGTCCTGCCCTGGTCTGCCCCCCTGAAGCAGTCAGGGGGAGCTCCAGGCTCTGGCTGCAGCTACCTGGGTGCCAGCACTAGGCTAGCAGGGTGTACAGGGGTGGGTCAGCCCTGGGTATCAGCTGATGGCAGTAGCATGGCCTGGAGCCTGGCCAGAGTCTCAGGATGGCAGAGGGCATGAGGGGGTCAGACTAGGGCAGCAGCTTGCTATATCAAGTGGCAGAGGAGCTGTCTAGGCTATGAGGTTCCTGCAGCTTCCAAGCCATGTGGCCAGGCAGCAGGCAAGACTATGGCCCCCTGATGGCTGGGTTTACCAGGAGCAATTTACTTCCAGGTCAGCATCTACACTTACGTTGCTGTGCAGTAAATAACTCTGCAGTAGGATAGTACTTGTATTTACAAGCACTGCGCTCTCATGGAGTTTATTAGTTTCATGTGGCTTAATAGCACTGTACATGTAGACATGAGATGTTTACTGTGGAACTAATTAGGCAACTCTGCAATAAAGTTGTTGTGTAAATGCACCCCATTTGTATTAAATTTCTGCCTTTCTATTTGGAAGCTCTGCTGCCATAGCATCTTATAGAGTAAGCTGTTGCTTACCAAAGCTTATGCATCTCTGATTAAATTAGTCTACAAGGTGCAATTCTATGATTTCTGCTACAGAGAAGGTAACATTCATCACAGTTTCATACAGGCAGAAAGTTAGGCAATGAGTCTCACAGCTTACTTTTTCAAATGTGGCTGTGTTTGCACTTAATCATATATCCTCTGATGTGAAGACCTGCTGTAATCAAGCTTGTCTCCAGGTGTCGAAAGCTTCACCATTAAGACAGTGAATTCCTACATAAGTGCAAGAAAAATCAATGCTAATTCAACCATACCATTCCTGAGTGCAACTAAGCATGTGTCATATTTTTCTTATTAACACTGAAGGAATAAGCCTTTCAACAAAATACAACTGTGAGTGCAGTAATAAACAATATTTTCATGATGAAAACTTCACTATTCTGGAAAAAAGGACCCTGTAGGCTCTTTTTCATCTTGTAAGCTCTTTGGGGTTTTTATTAAATACTACAAGAGCTAGAAAATTACAGTCATAATTTGACTAAAGCTTCTTGATGTTACCACAATATAACGAGAACTTTATATTACTGTAATTATTAGCAATGGCTACACATTCTTTTGAATGCTGCTCTTTAGAGAGCTATCTCAGAAGCAGATGTAAATGCACATCATATTTTGTGACAGGGACAAGTTCTTAGCTGTGTTTGCACTGAATAAATAACCCAAGTATGGGTTTGGCAAACCAAGGTTTATTGCATAATATATAGATAACTGAGGAAAACTTAGCTTATATAAGGGTCACTCTTACCTATTTACACCATACACTCCATTCACACCATTCACACTAAGTCACCTATCTGTAGCACCTGGAGTTACACTACGGTGGCCAGTTGCAGGCTCCTTCAAGGTAATGTTCAGTTGAGAGGGGTGCTGGCTTCAATTCTCTTGATGTGCAGATATGCTAGTGCTGCTGGGTAAGGCATCTGTCCTTCACTGGCCTTCACTGCACTTTTATTTCCATGGGGCAGACCTGAAACTGAGGGGGCACCTGCAGAAACCCTCAGAAGCAGAAGCCCTCAGAACCTGCAGAAGTCGGGGGGGTGGGGCACCAGCCCTACTAACAGCATCAGTGTTGGCCATTGCGGGGGCACTGGTCCCTTTGGGTGGGCATGTGTACCCCTGTGCACCCCTTACCAATTGCCTATGGGGCAGACTTTGATCGATGCCTGGAGACTCCTTCACCAATAACCCATCAATTCTTCACTTGTGCTCATCTTTTGGACTCTATTACTGGTTATGTATTGTTTTTTTATTATAGTCTGTTTTTCAGTTCTTAGTCATATCATCTCCACATTCTCATATTTTAATAGTTTCATAGTTGATAGTGACCTGAGCAGATCATCATAGAAGTGAACTGAGCAGATCAACAAGTCTGACCCCCTGCCATGGGCAGGAAAGAATGCTGGGGTCAAACGACCTCAGCAAGGTGTCTATCTAGCCTCCTTTTGAAGACCCCTAGGGTAGGAGCGAGCACCACTTCCCTTGGAAGTTGGTTCCAGATCCTAGCCACCCTGACTGTGAAGTAGAGCCTTCTGGTATCTAGCTTGAATCTACTTTTCATCAACTTACGGCTGTTATTCCTTGTTACTTCCAGTAGTGCTCGGGGGAAAAGGGACTCTCTCATTTAGCGACAAAAATGCTGGCATGCATCCATAGATGCTTCTCGAGCAAATCCCGGGACGTCATTCTCCCC
>NW_017728918.1:38326486-38339827 GCF_001723895.1 Crocodylus porosus
CCCTTTGGGCAGGGGGCTGGACTCGATGATCTCCCGAGGTCCCTTCCAGCCCTAATGTCTATGAAATCTATGAAATCTATGAAATTGCCTGCTGATCCCCCTTGGCCGGTTTATAGATGGCCACCAGATCCCATCCCAGCCTTCTCTTTGGAGGGCTGAACAGGTTCAGGTCTCGTAGCCTCTCCTCATAGGGCCTGCCTTGCTGCCCCCTGACTATGCGAATAGCCCTCCTCCAGACCCTCTCGACATTGTCCAAATCCCACCTCAAGTGCAGCACCCAGAACTGGATGCAGTACTCCAACTGTGGCCTGACCACTGTCATATAGAGGGGGAGGATCACCTCCTTGGACCTGCTCATGATGCATTATTGGATGCATGACAAGGTGCAGTTAGCCTTCCTGACTGGGTCCCCACATTGGCGGCCCATGTTCATCTTGGAGTCTGTAATGACTCAAAGATCCTTTTCCCAGCCTATAAGTATCCAGCACTTTTCAGTATTGAATCCCATTTTATTCTCATCTGCCCACCTCTGTAATCTGTCCAGATCCAATTGCAGCCTGTCCCCACCTTCTAGTATGCCCACTTCTCTCCACATCTTAGTGGCATCCATGAATTTGAACAAGGTGCTTTTCACCCCCTCATCCAAGTCGCTGATGAAGATGTTGAACAGTGCAGACCCAAGGACCGAGCCCTAGGGGACCCTACTGCCCACATCCCTCCAGGTCAAAAATGACCCATCCACCACCACTCTCTGGGTGTAGCCCTTCAGCCAATTGGTGACCCATCTGACTGTGTAGGCATCAACACCACAATCTCCTAATTTTTTAATGAGAATGGGGTGAGAGAGTGTCGAAGGCCTTCCTAAAGTCCAGAAAGACTACATCCACTGTGACACCTGTGTCCCAGGATTTTATGACTTGGTCATAGAAGGCCACCAGGTTGGTCTGACAGGACCTGCCTCTAATGAAACCATGTTGGTTGCCCCAAGCATATACTCCCCTGTTTGCCCCTCACAGATGTGCACCTAGATAATTTTCTCAAAGAGCTTCCCCAGGACTGAGGTAAGACTAACAGGCCTATAATTTCCTGGGTCCTCTTCCTCCCTTTTTTGAAAATGGGGACCACAATGGCCCTTTTTCAGTCCTCTGGCACCTTGCCAGAGCACCCCAGTGCTCGTAAAGCTGTGCCAGGGGTCCTGCAATGACCTCTGCCAATTCCTTCAGCACTCTGGGGTGGGGATCATCAGGACCTGCTGATTTGAACACGTCCAGTCCCACCAGAAGTTCCCTGACTAGGTCCTCTCTGACCCTGGGCCTGGCTGCGCCTCCCCAGGGACCATTGAGGATACCGGTGTGGGGGATGACCTGGTCCCTGCTCAGGAAAATGGAGGCAAAGAAATTATTAAAAAGGTTAGCTTTGTTGTCTGGTGAGACCACCAGATTTCCAAGTGTGTCCTGCAGAGGCCCCACATTATCCAAAACCTTCTTTTTACCCCCTATGTATTTAAAAAAGGATTTATTGTTATCCTTGATCTGGGTTGCTAGTCCCAGTTCCATCTCCACCTTGGCCTTCCTAACAGACCCCTACAATCCTGAGCAATGGAGGTATAGTCCTCCTTGGTGATGGCCGCTCCCTTCCATTGGGTGTACACCTCCTTCTTAGCTTTGAGATGTTCCTGGATGCTTTTGTTGAGCCATGGGGGCTTTTGAGCACTCTTGCCCCCTTTGATCCATGTTGGCATTGCCACCCTTTGGGCTTGGAGGATTGTCTCCTTAGACTCCCAACTCCCCACCCCTATGGGACCTCAGTGCCTCCCTGACTAGTTTTCTTAGCTCAATGAAATCTGCCCTTCTGAAGTCCACAGGCCTGCTGTCTTGCTGCAGGCCTTTGCCACCCTGCACTGGATGGTGAATTCCAATAGGTGATGATCGCTATCACCCAGGTGATCAAGGACCCACAGTCCCCTCACCAGGTCATCGCTTGTGGCCAGGACCAGGTCTAACAAGGCATTTCCCCTGGTGGGACTGTGCACCTCCTGGGTTAGATGGAGGTCCTGTAACATGGCTAGGAACCTACATGAGCAATCAGACCTGGCTAACTGCTCTTCCCAGCAAATGTCCAGATAGTTTAGGTCTCCCATGATGACCACACCCTTTGACTTAACTGCCTCCATGAGCTGACCTGAGAATTCCCGGCCTAGCTCTTCTCCCTGGTTGGGTGGTCTATAGTAGACCCCCACCATTAAGTCCCTTTCCCCCTGACCCACTTGTATTCTGACCCAGAGCGCTTCAGTCTGTCCCTCCTCTGACCCAGTGCTGCTCGTTGAAGATGTGAATTATTCTTTGACATAGAGAGCCACACCCCCACCTTTCCTCCCTGTTCTATCCCTCCTGTACAACCTATAGCCCTTGATGTTTGCCACCCAGTGGTGCGTTGGATTCCACCACGTTTCAGTGAGCCCCACTATGTTGGATTGCCATTTGTACTTTATCCTTACAGTTATCTCTGTTTACTTCAAGTATTTCATACCATTCTGTCTTATACCTGTTGCAGTTATCCAACTATTAATCATTCACCCACAACACATACACATTACACATGCCCTTATTGCTTCTTGTTCTATAAAATGGAAGTACATTTAAAATGGCTGCTAAGATAAGCATAACCATAGCATAGATATAACATGTTTCAGAACATATTTGAACACTTGAATAACACAATGATGCCCTAGCCCAGGACTGGGCCTGTTCAGTGATACTGCAGCAGCAACTTTGCAATTAGTTTATTCTTTATCCAACTTTGCTGATGGGGAAATACCTGAAAGAGAAAAATCCTGACAGTTGTTGTGTAGAAATGGCACTTCAATGATCTATGAAAACTCAAAAAAGAGTAAAAGGACTACCTGCCTAGCTGCAGCAAACATAACAAGCTAACTGTATTAAAGTATTCTAAAATAGGATGCATTACCAGGTGCAAGAGACAAAAGCATGGTTAAAAAAGAAGCATGGTTAAAGAAGGATGATAAGAAAGGGGCTATGAATAAAGAGGAAAATGACATGATAGGTTGATGAAAGGGAAAGACAAAAAAGGAAAAGAGAACAGGAAAATCTAAAGCATGAGTAACCAACGTGCAGAAGGCATGCCACAAGATGCATGGGCAGCTTCTGTGGCTGTATTCAGACAAGTGTGGCTGTGTGGTATGTGGCACTGCAGGGCCATCTGTGGAAACACACATTCAGGCATTTCTCATGCTGCTACCTTGCAGCAAGGGTTTTTTTTTTTTTACCATGGGAGATCCTGGGGTCAAAAAACCTGTGCAGGAAAAAAAATGGCATGGAGATGTGGCTGCACTATGTGCTGCCCAAAACCAGAGGCTAGCCCACCTATTCTCCAGCTGCCAGGTAGACTCCAAGCTGCAGGACCATGGCTGCAGCTTCCTCAGCCCCCAGAACCCCAAGTAAAGCTGCTGGGTCCAGCACAGTTGGGTGCATGGCCTGGGTATTCTCCTGGGACACACAGCAGTGGCACAAGGTGTACCACTCCTGCTTGTCTTCAGGGAACCAAATGCCCATGCTTGTCTGGATATGGCTTGTGAGTTGCAAGCGGCACAGCAGGGAAGAGGCAGGCAGCACAACAACTGGTAGGTAAGGGAGCAGATCACGTAAAGGATACAGAGCATGGAGCAGAAAGCAGAGCAGCAGACCAGGCAGGGACCAGAAAGCAGAGCTGCAGATTAGGTAGGAGAAGAGGATCAGAGTGATATGTTGGGAGACAATGGGGCCTAACTTGGCATGCCTGACAGAAAGTTTGGCTATCACTGGTCTAAATGAAGCATTAGTAAAGAAAATGGAAGAAAGAATGATACAGGGTGGCAAAATCTACAGTCAAACTCAAGCAAAATATGCTACTTCCTTTTGAGCAGCAAATTAAAAAGCACGTACCATGGATGCCTTCAGTTATTTATTTCAAATCACCTAAAAACTCATCACATGTTTATTTAAATGTATAATGCACTCTATGTTTTCCACAAGGAGGGACCGCTGGGAGAGGGACCCAATTTCTCACTTCCACTTTAAGAAACACTTGATGCAGTGACACATGCATTTTCAGATTGGAATCACTGTTTACAACTCATCTCCAATTTCTGCTGCTGTTCTGACTATCATAACTAGGCAACCACTTGCCACATGAGAGTTTAAAATAGCTTTGATATCAAGCACACTTACCCACAAAGTTCAATTAAATATTGAACCCTTCAAAGAGTGGTTTGTTTTATGCAAAGCTTGATGGAAGTGAATTAGGCAATCCTAAAGAGATGATGAAACATTTCAGCATTGTGACAAAGCACCAGGCTGATTTTTCTAAAACACTTAAATACCTGGGTAAAAGGCCTTGTCGTTCTATTCTACACTACCTTCACTTGTTTATAACAATAGAGGGAACGAAGGCTGAAGGTTATACGGATTACTACTTAGCATTCCCTTTACCTCAGGTACATTTTACTGTTCCAGATGCATAGATATGTGATAAGAAAAGGGTCAGTATTCCCTGCATGTTACACTATTTATTGAGCCTCATTCAGATTTCATTTATTCCTTGTTTGCACTGATACAGTTCCAATAGCAGTAGCACTATTTTTTCCATCTTTCCAATTAGATATAAAGGTTTCAGAGTTTTCCGCCTCATCGCTTACCAGAGAATATTTCAATCCAACCTTTCTGTTGAAAGAAACATCCCTTGAACATGATTATTAAAACTGACTTTAAATGATGGATAATTACCCTGACAATGAATCTTACTCTCTCCCCCACCCAAATTGAATCATAGCTAAAAAAGTACAATTCTATTTTTTTCTGTAGATTAGGCATGTAATTTCAGGTGATTCATAACCACCGTTTATCATTTTCCATAAGATAGCATCAGTATTCTGAAGGTTAAAATACATTTTTTTGTATCATCATCAGCTTTATAATCATATCATTTAGCAATTTCATGCATGCAGATGTTACCTAAATAATATGCTCTGTTTGGATAAAATGAATCTCTCAGATTGAGATGTGACAGGTTTATACTGTCCTTTTTAGTTCTCTTCAATCTTTTTCAGGGTTTAACAATTTAGATCCTTCCATTTAAACGAAGATATGTCTTGTAAGAGATCTACCTTATCATTCCCTCCCCCCCAACCCCCCCCACCAATCTACAATGTTATATGCACCATGCTTTCTGCAATAGCATTTAATTTCAAAGTCTAAGACCCAAAAAGGTGAAGAATTTTTTTCATATTTCTTTATCCTTAGAGATGAACAAGGAGACTTAGCTAGAGAAAGCAAATTAGTTGCTAATGTAAAGTGAATACTCACATTAGCTTGTCAGACAATTAAAACAGATTTTAGCTATAGATAATAAATCTTAATCTTGCTGAGGTAAGAGTCTAGGTCATGTATCTGAGTACAATATTGAAGAATTATATGCTAGTTTTTTGGTTCTCTGGCTGCTGGAAATGAAAGAGAATTTGTTATAGAGCTGTGGAATTTGGGGGTCTACATATTGATATGTTTGATATTGCAGGGGATAAAACATGAGCTAATGTGTTGCGGGTGTTGTTAATTTAGCAACAGTTTCCTTGCTTTCTCATAGCAAGAATGCAGCAAAGCAATCTGAATCCTAAGGGCATGCAGCTGTACAAGATGCATTAATGATCTCACTGCATGGAATTAGGGTATGGAATATATGAAGTCAGAGTTAATGAGGCCTTCCTTGTGCCATGCCCTCTGTGACAGGCTGCCAAATGGGAGCTATCCATATTGAACCTTAGTAGGGCTGTCAGTAAAGGTGCTTTCACACTTGTGATCAGTCTGTCCTTTCTACAGGATCTTTTCATTTAATATCTCCATCTAATGCACCCATCTCATACCATCTCCATGACTTCTCTGCTGTGGAATAGAGTTTAGCATTTTGTTCTTAAAAGCTGAGGCTGAAATAGTGAAAGCTGTGTAAAAACAATGTCCATGAAACTGGGTATCTGACATCCCATATAGCTTTAGAAATCTCAGCCTTAAACTGCTAATTACTTAGGACCAATTTCTAGGAATGCTATCATATATCTGAGTGCTCAACTAAATTAAAGCTTCACACTAATTAATACTTTATATAATGATTGCTATACATTCTTATTAGCATTTGTCTTAAAGGACCTCTTGGATATCTTGAAAAACCTTATTTGTTTTCCAAACACATGCAGTTTTCTTTCATAAGATAAAATTCGGTTTCCTCCAGCAAACAAAAGAAATAATGGATGTTTCTTCGAAACCCACTATGTTTTGAGCTTATTCTAGAAATTTTAGGCCCTCCATCATTTTATTTACCTCTTGCTCTCAAAGGGAGGAGATCAGCAAAACACTGAGACTCAGGAGTTTTCTCTTGCAAATTTACAAGAGTTTCATTTAATCAAAATCAATTTTATCTCTAGCTAAATCCATATTGTTTAAAAGATGAATATTGTACTGGTTCATAGACATTCTAGACATCTGAGGGTAGGACTCATCTTAATACAGGTTGCATGTCTTGGTGTTCTCAATCTTCTGGCAGCTGAGTCCATGCATCAATATCTATAGGAAGATTGCTTCCCTTGAGAAGTTTTTAATACAGCTGTAACTTTCCCTAAAAATATGCCACCCATACACATATTTTAATAGGCACAGCATTGATTAGAACACACAGGTTATAACTACCTTCATTTTTATTTGTGAAATTGATATAGTTTCTTATGAGCCAGGACATACTCCCCTTGGGATTGCTTGCATTTGCTCTTTGATGGTAACTGTTTTTTTCCTGTCTGAAAGGAGACCACTTCTTTTGTTGTTGTTATAGTGCTTAAGTGCATGAATTAGAGTGCTCTTGTGCAAATCTCGTGTAGACACTTTATTTCATGTGGTATCATATTTGCAATCATTTGTTAGAGGCATACAAATGAAGTCATTAATTAGTTTGTAATTCATTAAAGAAAACACAGCATAGCTTAAAATTTTGCTTCCTCATAATGTTCAAATAGCATTACCGTATATAAAAATGAGTTGTGACCCATTCATATACCTCTCTTGTGGCACACATGGTATTAGTGATTTGAGCTTTTTTTCTGACTGAAAGATCATATATAAGCTAACATTTTTTTATCTTTAGTAATTTCTAAGTTTTGGCCCTGTATTTCAGTGTCAGCAAAGTACATGCAAGAAGCGTGTTGTAAGAAGCATGTTAATGCCAATCTCGATGTGCTGGTGCAACTAAATCATCCATTCAAAGGAAGAATTTTATTAACTGATTTGGGAATAGAGATAAACATAATTTGGATTTCTTGCAATTTTTACATTGGCATAATTTTATTAAAGTTTTTACTTTTTTTTAAAAACATATTGATGTAAATTAGATGGGAATTGGCCCTACAATTACTTACCCTTAAAATTGCAACTGTAAGAGCTACTAACATGAAACATATACACAGTGCAACCACATTATAATGTTCCTCTGTGAGAGCAGGGCAAAAGATCATTGTGTGTTCACTATAATAGTGTTACTCAATTTGTTACATCATAATAATAATAAAAATGATTCCTTCTTTTGGGATTGTTTGATATAAATATAGTTAGTTATAATGAGGTTGTACTGTAAAATCATTTTTTGTATCTCTTTCTCTACATAAGACATCATGGTTATGCAATGGAAAATACTATTGCGCTTTGGGAATTATTCTAAAGAATGTCCAAGTATCATACTGTGTATCCCTTTCAATAATTATCTAACAATTGTTCCTTGGCATGAAATAATATTTCCATAAGAGTTCACAACAGGTTACATCAGCTCTTTCTCCACACTGATATGGTTTCTGAATTCTCTTTCTGAGTTTCACACATCCTGTATTCCTGTGAAGTGGCAACAAGTTGTCTATCACCTTGAGATCTGTGCATCTCAATGTCATTTTCACACTCATTAAAGTCATGTTGCGGTATCTCATACGCATCAACACAAAACAGTGCACAGTACTAACACTGTACTCAGAATTTGTGTTGTGTCCATTCACTGCCAACAGAATTATTTCTAGAGCCAGTGAGTTATTGCAACCTACTCTTAAATGAGGAGAGAAGAATTATTAAATTTTATATCTCAAGGTTGTACGCGAATTGTATAATTTCTGTTACATGCTTTCTGCATATGTTATTCCATGTTATTTTTAATACTTTCTTGAAAGTGGAAGTAACAGAGTTTTTATGTATGTTTTTCCTAATGTTTTCTATAATGTTTACCATATCTTGATCACATCATCTCCATTTTTTATCCTTTGATATTAACTTCTTGATGAATAAAACCAGCTGTACTAGGTGTACTACTGTATTATACTTCCTGAATACACACACACACACACACACACACACACACATACACACACACATATATAAAAATAATTGTTTCCCCTGTAAAATTGTTGTTAGCAAATTTCTGAATCACTTTCTGGGTGACATCATTTGAACAACAATATCTGTTATTTTTTAACATAATGGGCATTTATAAATGTGCCTGATGCCTGCTCTGACACATGCTAATTAGTACACATTGGAGCAAACTCTATTAATTGAGACTGCTGGAGTGTGCTAATTAGGCAACTTTACATGGGCTCTGGGGTTGTGTGTGTGTGTGGGGGGGAGCATGTAAAGACCCTGCAACCCTGGAGCACATGTAAAGTCATCCAATATTTCTTATTTGCTATATTTTCCTTTGAAACTTTGTGTTTTTCTTCTTCCTGAAATTTTCCCATTATGGTAGACAAAGCATGTGTTAGTGGCCACCCCCCTACCCCCCCCACATAAAAAAGAGCCCATACACTGAAGTAAAAGGGATAGGCATTTACAGAAAAATTGTGACAAACATTATAAATTGCAAACATTATATATTGCAAAGAAACTCTTAGACCCTTGGAAAAACATTCACAAACTGACAAGATCATCTCACTTCCCAGTTTTACATGAACAAAAACCCATTCAAAACTAATAAATCTATCCAAGTCACTGATCTATACTGACTATAAGCTTTAATTTGAATCTACTATTAGACTTGAACAATATAATCTATGTGGGTGGTTAATCTGCACTCAGAGAATATTAGATGAAAGTACACAGTACAATTCATATGCCAGACACCATTTTTTATTTTGCATCTAAATACTAAATATTAAGTCTTAAAAGTTAGCAATGTAAACTAAAATAAACCCAACATTTTTTAATATTCCATATTCCACAAATTGACCAAAATAAAAGAAGCAACGGCTATTTACCTTCAGCCTAGTATAATGCTGGATTTTACTTACTTGCTACACTTCTATTATTGTAGAAGAGTACAAAGAACACCCTGAAAGGGGCAGAAGAGGATGAGACAGTCTGCAGCCTTCTAAGAACAAAGATAAAGAATATCACCATAACAAGAAAGAAGCTTTTGAGATCAGGAGGAACAAATCTTTTGCCATGATAGTACATCAAATACTATTCTAAAGGTGTAGGAAAATTTCAGGGACCCGAGAACTACAGAGAAAAGGGATATCCAGGAGAGAAATCCTTCTTATCTTTCAAGCAAGAGGAAAAGGAAAGCAGATAGTGAACATATGTTTAAGTGGTGCAGGTGGTAAGGTTCTGACTGTCTAAAACACTGGGAAACCTACTAGGGAGAAAAGAGGACAAATGTGTATGGTTCTGATGGCCTCCATTTCAGTAACAGGATATCAATATCTTGTTTGATAGATGAGACAGGAAGGCTTTAACTTAATGATGAAGGGGGATGTAATAATGGGGCAGACACAAAACAAACATCCAAATTTGTAATTCAGCTAAGGCATGTTAAAAGTGCAAACACAGAAGAGCATTTTTACAAATGGTATGAACTTAGAACCAGATCTAAACCCCAGGGTGTTGAGTCCAGAGTTCAGAAGGAAGATTGTGGTGTGTCAGAGGACTGCATATCTGATGGCAAAGACTGGGTCCATAACTACCATGGCCATAATAGGGGTGTTTAGCGGACAAGTGACCCAGAGCCCATGAAGAGCTAGAACTGGTGTCTAAGAATGCAGGGTCTTGCTGTGGTGGATCCCAGGGAGTAGGACTTAGCTAGATGAAAAGTGAGCCAAGGCCAGAAATGGTCTCGGTTCAGAAGATGACCTACCCCAGAACCTGCACCTGCCTGCAGGGAGCAGCCTTCCTATGAAACCATAACTTTAAGTAATGGCAGGAAAGATCATTTTTATACAAATTTAACTTTCTTTTGCATGTTGATGCAAGTTACATTGGTATATGGAGCAGACATTACCAGCTTTCTGGTAATAACTTGCAGTGGCTTACAGTAGATGGTGAGGGAGATAGAAATGATCTGTTTGCATTAAAAAAATTGATACTCTAGGGTGAAATCAGCTAAGGCTATGAACAAGAATCATAGTACAGTGGAGTAACTTACACTGGTATATAGTTACTCCTGAATTCCTGAGATTTATTTTTACCCAAGATGAACAGAATAATTCACACCTCTTTGGTCTACCTGTATGATTGTGGTGCATGAATAAACTTCAGAACTTATTACTTCAGAGTGTATTGCTCCTGGGCATGCCATTTGAATGAGTGTTTGGGAGCACTAAAATCTGGGGCAATATGCTCCAAAGTTGTTTATTCATGTGCAGTATGTTGAGCCAGGGTGGAGCAGCCCGAGATGGTAGGGGGCCTGGGGGTCATTCTGACAAACTGCGACTGCTATCCCTGACTCAACATGCTGTGGAGGGGTTGGCTGGGGCACAAGGGTACTTTAGTATGGGGCTATCCAGCAGGTAGCTGGGTGCTGAAGCACCCTTTTGCCCCAGCCAGATCTGCAGTTTCTATGTATGTGCTACTGTGAAGAAAATTAATTTATTCCAGTCTTATAGGAGTGCAAATGTAGAGGCTGATTTACTGTCCAGCTAATTAGTCTACTGTACAGTAAAAATCTTGTGCAGATGTTTCCTTTGGCATGTTACTGATATGGGTGTGAAAGCAGATTACACTGATGCAAATGCACTGTGTATCTGCGCCCTAACTCAGATCCAGTTATCCAAGTCAACCCCGCTCTAGAGGCTAATGAAACTGCTCAGGGACCTCCATTTTTGGCCTGAAAAGCTCCCTCAATTCCTCAGCTTAGGCTAGAATGACTGCACTCATGATCAGAAATTACCAGTAACAACTATCTACATATTTAACTCCAGCCTAAGGTACTCTGTGATCCAGGTCAGTGCTGGAAGGCACTTAGGGAACCTATACATGTGATAGCCCTCTGCTCCAATTTGTGCTAATTAGCACACATCAAAGCAGACTTTGATTAACTGAGACTGCTGCAAATCTATTGTAGCACTCTAATTAGCTCTTTCCAGCAGCTTCTGTGTCACATGTGCTCAGCATTCCCATATTTCAAATTGGTGGTGGGGGCACTTTAACTAAAGCTTGTTGAAGGAGCTTTGGTTAAAGCACTCCCACTGCCATTTTGAAGTACAGGATACTGAATACATGTGACGCTGCAAGTGCATTAGTTAGAATGGCTCTCAGAGCTTCTCTAATTAAAGTGCCTCCCACCCCTCTACTCCAGAGCATGTATATAGATGCTCTTAAGCTCTGTCTAAGTCCCCAGTTTATTAGACTCCAATAAACTGCTTGCTGTGGGGTTCACCTTTTTCACACTAGAGTAATAGCTAGAACACTCATGCAGGAATTGGGAATTGGGAGACTTGGGAGACCTCAGCCTAAAGAGATACGAACATAGTTCCAAGTGCAGTGCCTGACCACAGGACTATGAGTTTAGCTAGGTTGGCAAAGCCTCCATCCCTCTTGATAATCAGTGATCATGGGTAATTGGGTGGCCAGCAGTTTAGTAGCTGAAAGAAAAGCGAGAACACAAGTCAATAATCTAGTGAATGAGAAGTGCACTTAGAATAGGGGGAACCTGAGGTTTGAGTCTTTATTATCAGTGTGCTTTTCAATCAATAACTATTTAACAGAGATTGAAAAAATGAATCTGTCCTGACCTGCTTGGAGAACTGGGTGGAGGCCTTCTTCAGTATTGAGCTGACATAACTGTCTAGTTTGCAGCATTAAGTCCCACTTCTAAACTCCAATGAGGAGCAGGGGTTCAGAGACATCCCTGTTCCTGACATTTTCTTTATACCTGGTCTAGGTGCCTTTATGTTTGGGTGATCTGGATTGCCTTTGCATAGTTTCTGTTGACTATGTAGGATCCCACATACCTGTCCCTGCTGATTTAGATTTCCTTCTTGGTCAAAATACCTAAGTTTTAAATATTGAAACACCTAAGTGGAGGCATCTATGGGAGATGTTAGAATCTGAAACCATGGTAATAAAACAAGAGGACCAGAAGATATTTATGTACAAAAAACAGTATTATTGCAAATAGCTTTTATTATTGAAGCTTCATGGGATAAGTCTTAGGACTAGAACATTAAAACTGATACTTACAACCTGTTCCACAAAGAAGAAATGAGGGAAAGAACGGACAAGAGGGTGAAACTTTACATTGAAGGCAGTGTTACCTTGGACAGAATGAGAGACAATTCAGATTCTTAGGATCTCAAATGAGTACTAGAAATTGAAGTTCTATGTTAGCTGGGTGTGACCGCTGAGCTTCCAGCACCCTGGCACGTGTGGCTTTAGTCTGAGTGATGAGTGATGTACGTCTCACCGGCTCCCCTGTTTGGCAGAGTAGCTGTTTCTCTAGGAGTCATAGAATCATAGAATCATAGAAGTAGGGTCAGAAGGGACCTTGTAGATCTTCAAGTCCAACCCCCCGCCTGGGCGAGAGAAAAAACTGGGCTCAAATGATCCCAGCTAGGTAGGCATCAAGCCTCCTCTTAAAGAACCCCAGGGTAGGAGCCAGCACCACTTCCCTTGGAAGTTGGTTCCAGATCCAAGCCACCCTAACTGTGAAGTAGTTCTTATGGATGTCTAATCTAAACCTACTCACCAACAACTTGTGGCCATTATTCCTTGTTATGCCAGGGGGCAGTAGGGGAAACAAGGTGCCTCCCAAACCCTTCTGGTCCCCCCCTAGTGAGTTTATAGATGGTCACCAGGTCCCCCCTCAGCCTTCTCTTGTGAAGGCTGAACAGGTTCAGGCCCCACAGTCTCTCATTGTAGGGTCTGCACTGTTGTCCCCGGATCATGCAGGTGGCCCTCCTCTGGACCCTCTCAATGTTGTCCACTTCCCTCCTGAAGTGGAGCGCACAGAACTGGACACAGTACTCCAGCTGTGGCCTGACCAGTGTTGCATAGAGGG
>NW_017728918.1:38340245-38397097 GCF_001723895.1 Crocodylus porosus
TTTTGTGACCTGATCATAAAAGGCAATCAGGTTGGTCTGACATGACCTGCCCCTAATGAAACCATGCTGGTTGCCTTTGAGCATCATCTTCTATGAAGTCATCTTCCCCTATCTCTCCTGCCATGACTTTGATTGTTCCCAGTGGGGGGGTTGACTGCCCTGGGTCCCTCTACGGCCCACGGTGGGCTCAATGGTCACTCACAGGGCTCTGCCACCCCTACACCCCAACCTCATGCCACCTCGATGGATCCAGCTGTATTCCTGACCACGTCCCCTCGTTCCTACGGTTATGGTGTCTCTTGGGTTTCTTCTTACTGGCGCCCCATTCTTGGAGCCTGCTCAGCTTACACTCTTCATGGGCCTTTTGTGTTGGAGGTCCTGATTACAGAACCTATCCTTTACCCTGAGCCCCCCGCCCTCAGGTTCAAATCATCACCTAACATCCTATGGGCTATCCTATCCAGCCTTCTCTCAACCCCTTCACTCAGGGAAATCAAAAGAAATGCACATAAAGAAAAACACTGAACACTGCCTCTGTCGCCTTGCTAGGAATCAGGAATGTTCCCTTCCTTGCTTCCTCACAGTAGAGGCCATGGAGGCCTAGCTTCCCTATAACCTATCTAGGGTAAACCTCCCCCTTTCTAGCACACTTCTAGTCAATACCCCTATGAGTTATCTACTTCTCCTTCCCAGCTCCTAACATGCAGTTACGCTGCCTCTCTTCTCTCCCTCTGATGGCGTCCCCTCTCCAGGAATTCCACCATTCCCCTGCGCAGGGTTGGTAACCTTGCTATAGGTGCTGGAGGTGCCCTGCTTGTCTGGCACTCTCCTTGGGCTCTTGCGGCGCTTCTTCTGCCAGGGTCTCCTCCTCCTCCTCCCAACCATGCCCAATACTCCCACCTGCTGCATTGAAGGTTTTGGCTAGCCTTTCTCTCTGGGCTCTGCTGTTGCTGTGGTTGTAGCCTGCAAGAGCAGTTCTCAGCCCACTTCCCACACTAGTGGCTGGTCTGCTGCTGCTGCTGTTGGGCTTCGGGCCAGGAGTCTCTTCTGACTCCTTACACAGTCCTCTCTCCCTCCTGGCGGCTTCCCGGCAGGGGTCCTGAGGACACACTCTGCTGCTGTCTGTTTCCTCCTCCACCCCTGCTTTTCCTGCTGACTGCCATTTTTATTTTCACTGGCTGGCGATCGCTGGTGATGTCACTGGCCAGACCCAGCTGAATAAAGACGTGGATGATGAGCTGCGCGGGCTTCTCTTCTTCCCACTGTGCCACTGCTCCTGTTGCAGGTAAGTGGTGTTTTTCTTTTTCTTTAGTTTTCCCATTTATCACTTCTCTTTCCCATTCTCTCCCATGACACTGGGAAAACACAGAAAGGGAGGTGGTTGAACATCATGGGGAAGGACACAGGGTGGGTGGAGCAGCCAGAGAGTGAAAGAGTATTCAAAGTTAACATGCAGAAATCAAACTCTTGCCATCTTTAACATCCATCAGTCATTTGAACTGCCAGTACCAGTTTACTGCTGGGTCCCTCTTTTCTGTTTGTTTGCCAAAGACCATATGGATTGCTTTGGGAATAGACTGCATGGGTAACAGCAACCCTGACATGGCACCTCCATGCAACATTTCATAGTTTAGCAGTTGTGCAATTCATAGTTTTGGCAGTTGTGGGGAGAGTGGGAGGCTTCTGAACCTCATTGTGCTCCTTCTCCCCACTTCACTGTGGCAATGTCTACACGAACTCCTTATGTAGAAGCTCTGCATAGGAGTCTAAAGTGACTGGACCAATTACATGTGCTTCTACAGTCCTGCATAGCTGGTACGATAATACTGGGATTATCAGCAGCTCTCCTGTTCCTTAGGGGTGATTCTGTGTTCAGCAATATAAGAAAAATAATGTTGTGAGTATTTAATAATGATCTATAATATATAATAACCTCTTGTAGCATGTCATTTGTAGTAAAACAGAGGTTATTCCCTTCCATAGACACCAAAGAATTACAAGATGCCAATTTTACCTTAGTTCTTTTTACATCACATGCACAGTTTCAGATCAATATAGCATATTCTGATTACAAAGGAATTCTGTGTGGTTAAAGAAAATCTCCCATAGAAAATAAATTGTGGCTTTGGGGTCCTTAGGTGTCCATGTTCATATCTGATATGAGACAAACATGTTCACCCCAGTACATGAAGAAATCAAAATAACTAGTTACTACAAAGTAAGTATATATAATTAAAATATCTCCTTCCATTTCATCCTAGAATCTCTCATCATGTATAGTCTCCATACACTTAACTTTTAGAAGCTTAACTTAGGGGAGAAAAATATCTCTAGCCCTCTATTGTAACCTTTTTGTTTAAAATTGTTTTATGCCGCTATTACTGTATTGACAATACCATAACCAGAGGCCAACTAAGAAAACTGCGAGGAGCTATCTGATGATTTATTTTAAAAGCAATAAGTTTTACAAGACAAGTCCCTTATTTTTAATTATATTTTACTGTACATCCTTTTCATACATTTTAGTTTTGAGTGAGCAGTCTCAGGACCAAAACTCTCTCCAGGCAGAATACTACACTCTGTTCAGAATTTTCTGAATCCTGTCAGATCTGCAGAGCTAACCCAATATTGACATTTCTGTCAACTGAAAGAAGCTGCTAGCAGCCTTAAACTCTTGCTATTAAAGAAACAAACACTGCTTACAATGTAACATATTATTAATTTGTATTCCTTCACAATACCTGATACTATCAGCAGCTTGGTCAACGCTGGAGTTTTCACAGCAAATCTCTTGAGTTCTTCTGATCTGAGTCTCAGAATTTAGCAAAAAATGACAGAGAATATTCTAAACTGTCAACTAATATCATCTGGAGAAAAGCTACAAGAGCTTAGCCATGGAAGATTTTAACTCAGATGAACAAATCTGAGGCTCACTTGGAAAAGTTCACATATTCACTGACATTTGCCCAGTTGACTTGGGATAAAGAGCAAGTCTGAAAGCTACCCGTATTCATAAAATTATATTCAAAGATTTGTTGATTTTAAAACTAGTCAAGTCAGAAAGCATAAGAACTAAGAACTGCTACCAAACATAACCCTCGCTGGTATTACTTCATAGCTGGATACTACTTTGCCATGTATGGGGGTCTGTTGTGTTCTATTCAGATCCCTTTTCCATGCCTATTATAGTGTTATCTGAACAATGGAAAAGCCAGGTATTAGCATCTGACAAGTGGTTTTCTCCTCTTCTGTCTCTCCCCAAGTGCAAAAATTATGTGACTATTAAAATAAAACAAAAATAACATAGACAAAAACAAATAAGAATGACAAAAAACAGTGGCCTATCTTCATGTGTATTTTTATTACTGAAGGCAAGGTCAAACTCTTTCACTTTACATGTAGGACAGAAACAGGAACAGAAATAAAGTGAACTTTGAAGTAGCTCTTTTGTAATCTAATCTTGGTCTTTTTCTGCTAAGGCTGGTTAGAGGAAGGAATGTAGGAGCATACATTATTCTTTCTCCATTATTGATCAATCATATCAACCTGCCTGTCTCAGCTATGATTTCTTATCATGCCAAGTCTCATACTAGACCATACTGAATAACAGGGAGATTTTAAAAAAGAAACTGGTCCTTGTCTACTGTTGGAAGGAGGGAAGAGTGAGCAAAGATGGTAAATACTCTAAAGGTGTATCCTGCCAGGAAAAAATGGTTCTTTAAAATTATGAAATGTTGAGATTAGAGAACTGAGCACTCCTTTCATGTTATTTAAGTCATTCCCCTAGCTGGGTCCTGAATCCAAGTTCTTTATAAAGGTGTTTTTACTATTAATCTAGCATTATAAATCAAAAAGTCACTTTACAAAACAAATAAGGCAAAACGCAAAATCCCTGACTCAAAGAACTTCCAAGAAGGATGAATTTTTGTCTAAGTACCGAACTGGTTATGGGAGTAAGTTCCATTAGAAGTATTTAGGATAACATATTTAAAAAGTAACTGCAGATTAAATCACATCAAGCCTCTAGTGAATTCACTCAATATGAATATCCTTGTGGTGTAAATCTAATATACATTTTTTTTGGCAATGCCTTTGTGACTTGGCAAAGGGGACACAGCAGGGAAAAGAGGACTACTCCCAGTCTTGAAAAGCTCACTGGGGCTATAGAAAGCCTGATAGAGGTTAAAGAATCCCTTAGATTGTTGTTCTGTTCCCTGGGACCAAAAGCCGCCTTCAGCTACCCCAAAACAAAATGAGGCACTATGGCATAAAACTCCCTTTTCCCAAACAGAACTTGGTTGTACCCCCAAAATGAGTCCAGAGTGTGTAATCTCATCAAGACTTGAAGAGCTTCACACAGTGCTGTCATGATACAGAGCTGCTTTTGCCAAGTGTATTTTTGCCAGACTGCATCTCCTTTTGTGGAATAAAAAGAAGCATTAATACTTAGGCAAATAACTTACCCAGCCATCATATGCATGTGATCATTAGAATGTTTTACAAAAGACAAAAAGGAAATCTATTTATACAAAGAAAAATCATGTGATTCTCTGCAAATGATGTCAGAACAGAACAAACCATATAGCACAATATGTTGTCTTCATCAATTACTTAAAGTAGATATATTAGAAGAAAACACATTGTACATGGATAGAATTAGATACTGTAAATCGGATATTTCATTTGGACATTTGTTTAGTATAGCATTTAACCTCCCCATGATTCCAGCTGACTGTCAGTCTGAATTCTTACTGATGTCTCTTGTGAATTGGCCTTGTCCTGTAACTACAGATTACATGCTAAATTATCTGTCTACAATTTTGAAATTGCTAAGCCACATTTGCCTCAGCTCTTCTCCCCTGCCATTGTCTCTGTTTAAATATTAGTCTATTTCTTTTAACATTTGAAATCCTGTATTTTCCTTGACTGGATTTTTTTTGGGGTAACTTTCAGTACTTTAGTTTTATTTTTATAAAAACACTTCCTTGTCATTTACATTTCCTTGTGGGTTCAGTAATCTAATTACTGTTGAGATTTTTCGATCTTAATATCTTCTTCCCTAGGCAAAAGGGAAATTAGAATTAATACTTATTTCCTTAAAAGTTTCACTTTGGTATAAAACATGCTGATTTCTTTAATTGGGCTTTTATTCCTGCGGATTTGATCTAGGATACTCACAAGTTAAGAACTGTATTTCCTCAGAAACCGAAGGCTTTTTTTTCTGGTAATGAACATGTAATCTCTATAATTAACAAACATGTTTAGTAGTCATTCTCATTATTGTACTTTTACAAAGGAGTGCTATAGTTAATTTCATTTTTATCATTGTTCATTATTACCCCATAATATTTCTCCTAACAATGGATCCTTAGGTGAAGCAACTCTCACTCCTAAGGTTTGTCTCTTGGAGCTTGTAGGTCTGTTGTCTTCCTTACATGCCTAGGGATGAAAATAGCAGGCAAGAACAGTTACCTCTAGTCTACCACTGAAGAGAAAGGATGAGGCATACAGTTCAATCTGGTGTTTCAGGTTGCTAGAAATGAAGAACTCAGTGCCTGTCTCTCCTACTTATTGCACATTAATGTAAAATTTAGCTTTGGAAGGGGTTCTGCTGGGCCACTGAGCCCATTCTGCTGCTATCAAAACAAAGACATCACAGAACGGTGGGAGGGAAGGATGTGATAGGGCAAGTAGCAGTGAGACTCAGGTAAGCCATAAGAAAATTCAGTCTCATTTATCAATCATCACAGTCCTGAACTAAATATGTCCCACCTATCTCCATGCTGACAAATATTCTGCTATGGCTGTACTACTAAAAAACTGGCAGGGCAAGGGTGGAGGAGTAAACTTTAATACAGATAAAATAGTCTCAGAAAAATAAAATGTTAACAATTGAGTGTTTTAGTTCAGCTTCCATATAGATTTATGACCTGGCAACAAAATCAATGTCAAATGACACCCAAAGTAAGAGAAAATCCATGCTAGTTTATCCCAGAAAATTGCAATAGATTGAAAACTGATGAAATGACATTTAGACATAGGTTAAAAGAAAAGTTGCCCAGATCAGAAAATTTCCATTATCCCCTGAGGATTATGTATAAAATATTTGATCTACTTGTAATGCATGTTATTGATGTTCCATTTTTGGACTTGCAACATTTTAGGGTCTGTCATGCTGCTTAACATTATTTTGACTTTGTGTACCAGTAGCCAGTGATTAAAAATAGAAGATCGTTTCAAGTTAAAATATCCTAAAACAAAAATCTGCAAGAAAATCTCGATTGAAAAATCCGTAGCCCAAAAAGGAGAATAAAATGAACCTGAAAATTGAAGATTAATAATTAGACCGATGGATAACTCTTTATCTTTGCCACTGTGTCTATTGCCAGTATGAATATACCTACTGTCACTGCTGAAATACTAAGTATAGATATCTGTTAAGCATCAGTAAAAAACTTCACAGCAGGTTTGTTAATAAAGACTCTTCTGAAGAAAGCAGGAAACTAATGTACTTCTACATGCTATGACAAACAGTGCATCACCTAAATATTAATTTGAGTGACATTACCTATCATGTGTAAATCATACAACAACATGTTTGAGTGGGATTATTCCCCAAATTAATAGTCTTTTTATCTTATCGAAAGAGACAATGGGTTTCAGCTTCTGACCTCTAATATCTCTTTGCATAATACCAAGAAATTATCCAACAAATTTTGATTCAACTGATGCTCATGACACCTTATTAAAGTCTGTTACTGACATTTATTAGAATTTCTGCTACTATTAATGGTATCAGTATAAAAACCAAGTTCTGATTCAAAGAAGTGACAAAAATAGTAATGATGAATTCTGCTTTTCTATTACTTTCTGACACCAGGACAAATACCATATCAATGTTTCTTCCTTTCTTTCCACTGCAGTATTTTGAAACATGAATTGCAAACCACATATTCAAATAACCTGGGAGAATACTCTCAGGTTTGTTTTCCTGGAAATAAATTTTTCCTAGAGACTCCTAAATAGAAAATTGAATACTAAGCCCTTGAAGAGCAGAGAGTTTTCAGTTCTGACACTGCACAGTGAGGGGACCGCTGTGCACACATCAGCATGCTCTGCAAGCTCCCTTAGTCTGCCTAGTGAAAGATGGCAGCAGTGTGCAGGGATGCCTGGATTGGCTGACCCAAACTACTCAGGGTCAGCCTCTGTCTTCTTGCAGCACAATGTGGGATCATGAAGTGTACATATTGTGCTTCCTCCTCAGCTGGAGTAGCAGAATTCAGTGAGCAACATACTGCCTTCGTGGGGGTAGTGGGAATAGGAGCAAAACACATTGGCATGCTGGGGGACTGTTCTGTGGATTCTCTCAGAAGAGATCATATATAGGCATTCGCTCTTACAAGAGAAACTCTCCTTGGAGTGATTTAATGCTGGTTGTTCCCAGGTTATTTTTGTCCCGGAGTAGCCTTTTTGCTATGTGACAAAAATACTGAATATCTATACACTTATGATTTCTTCTGGGAAAGAAGAAACTCTCCCAGGAGACACAATGTTTGGTTTTCTGCTGGGGTTTTCCAGATAACTGGAATTTTTATAAAACCAGAAATACCCTTACCCCTCAGATGCTGGATAACAGAGATTTTACTGTAGCTAGTTCCTGCAGGTTTTGCATTCTATGTCTCTAATTGATAGAATTTTTCAAACCTAAAAATGACCAGTGTATGTGCAATATATATGTGTGCATGTGCACTAATGTGCATATACACATAAAAACACATTGAACAATTCACTTATCTATAAGTGATTAAAATGCATATGAGATATTTTAAAAGATAATACCATAATTACTACATGCTAAAGAAATATGTATAAATAATAATATAGCATGATTTAAAAGAAAAACACATCTTTTTTATGTGTCCATCCGAAAGTATAGAATGCAAAATGTTTTCTGCCACAAGTAATGCATGAAATGTATTTTAATGTATTAATGAAGTATTCATTTTTTTTAAAATTTACTGAAGATGAAAGCCTTTTAGCTAAAACCAGGGAACTTCTGTGATGCTGGAGACAGAATGTAGCCTAACATTATAATATAAGACAGTTTATATAAGAAATAAACCAATTTAATATTTAAAATGTTTAGCTTAAATTTATGGAATTGTTCTAAACTAATTCAGAATTATTTAAGGCTATTTGATATTATTGGGAAAGATGAAGGAAAAACTGGATTTATTTTTTAAAGGGAATGAGTGTGCAAATTACTATAAACCATTTACATTGTATTAGTTCTAATTCATATTAGCATTATGATCATCTGTGTCCACCTAGGCACTTGTTTACCTGTCTAAACTCTCGCTTGGGATAGAGCCATGTGCTCTGATAGCATGGCATGGGTGACAACTTTACATGAATTAAATGTAAGTAAGTAAATGTAAGTTGTCAGTAGCATACTCAGTAGAACAATCTGAACAGACACGTGGATAATAACACAGGTCACTAATAATCTCCATTTTGAATTTAAAAAGTTAGTCTTCCATATCTAAGAGAAGTGAAGCTCGTTTGCTAGAGTTTCTAGTAATGTAAAACCTGCATAAATATATTTCCATAAACTCCATCCTAATACCTGGAGAAATTAGTGTGGTAAGTGGGGGTGGAGAGTTATAGTAAATTTTAAAGCACTAAAGCAGGAAAAGGACCACAATATGAAGATATATTCTTAAATTTAAAAAAAAATCCTTTCCAAAATCAAAATTGAAAAACACATCAAATGTAGCAATTAGGACATCTATAAACAAGTGAAAAATATTTTGATTATTTTGTCAGAGTTTAGTTTAGTACTTTTTCTTTAATAGTATTGTCTCTACAGGTGAGCTAATTCAGATATAAGTATGTCTAAGGCTCTCACAATCACTCTGCCCTGGGGTGTAATCAAGTCTTGTCTTCATTTTGAATGTGTGTCTTTAACTAATTTTAATATATATGTACTGACTGTACACATGTATTACCTAGATTGACAAACTTACCTATGCTTTATATCTATACAGCATCTGGCAATATGCTCAGTGATAGGTAAAGCACATATCAAACCAAAAAGAAACTCTCCAGAAGAGTAATAGAAAGACAAATTGAACTAAACTATCAAGGGGTAGAAATTATTTTATTTTTATCCTTTTAAAAATCTGATTTACCCCAATAAAAATGATGGGCAAATAAACAAACAACGTATAATCATGTATGAGATATTTATTATGGAGCCAAACTGTAGTATGACCAACATTGACTTTAATGATGATGCCTGTAGATTAATTTAGCCACGTGGCATAATTAAATAATAATTAAAGAAGCTAATAGAGCTGGATATATGAAAAACAAAAACAAAAAAATCAGTAATTCAAATGAAACTGGGCAAAGAGAATAAACTATTGTGTGACTGTGGTACATATCACATACTATAATAATCCCGATATATCAAAATCCTCCAAGGATTAAATTCTAAATAAATATAATGAAGGCATTAGAAACACAAGACTGCTGAAGGGAAAAAAAAAAAAAGAAAGAAATCCTTCATTTGACTTAAACAATGACTTTTCCATTTCCTGATCTTTGTTCTTATATGATAGCACAACAGATTTATAAAACCTGAGGTCATCAGTACTAGAAACATCCCCACTCCCTCCCCACAAATCATCAGTAAAATGAAGTTTAGCAGAAATGGGCTGCCTATACATGTGCTTGGGGAAGGTGGGAGTTTGTTTTAACTAAAGCAGTTCCCAGACAGCCAGTCTAATTAAAACAGCTCACTGTCACATTTATGAAGCCCCCAAGTATTTCAAAATGGTCACAGGTCACTTTGGACTCCTATACACATACAGGGAACCTGCTGAGCAGAGCAGACTCAATTAATCAAGATTCCAGCATCATGTGTATCAATGTTTCTGAACTGAAAAATGGCAGTGGGGTGCTTTAAACTAAAGCTGGTTTGACAAGCTTTAGTTCAAAGTGCCCCACCACCATTTTTCAGTTCAGGAAGACTGATATACATAATACTCCAGGCACTTTAATTAGCGCGACTCTTTGAGCTACCTAATTGAAGTACCCCCCCAGCCCCGTGGAGCACATCTATAAATGTCCTTTATCTATAGCTCATTCAATGAGGTTTAGATAAAGTGCCTCCGCAGTCATTTTGAAATGCCCAGGTGCTTCATACATGTGATGGTGGGGCAATGTGGAGTGTTCTAATTAGAACACAGAGTAGATTTGATTAATCGAGTCTACTCCAGTGCATTCTAATTAGAATGTGAACGAGCATGCCCATAGCCACCCTTAGTGTCAAAACCAAAAAAATCTGTTTTCAAGGACACAATCCTACATATCCAGCAAACTGTGTAACCTAAGCCATTTCTGAAATAGTATTGTTTAATTGTTATAACCTGTTAGTAATTAAGACTGTCAATCTTGGCAGAAAATTAGGGCTGTTTGGTAATATCTTTTGCTGGATCATGTACTTCATTATGAGAAATGTTAAACAAGCTTTTGGGCGTGAAATGCCCTTTCTCAGGTAACTGTTAGCAGATTAAAGGCAGTAGTTGATGACTAAGTCATTACTTCTTTCTTTAAATGGTATGAATATCCTTCAGATATATTCTAAAAATAAGGATTTTTTATGCAAGGTGGTGGGTGACAGGTCAGGAACCATAATAGTGGTGATGCAGTCTGAATAACTAGGCAGAAGAGGGTTAGTATGAATTTAGATTTTAAAAAACCGAGCATGGTTGGTTTTGAGGCAAGAAAGGAATAAGCCTAAAATGAGAAATCCTGAATGAAAGCATTGGCAATCTTCACAAAGGTAGGCAGATTTTGAACAGAGAAATAAATTTACAAGGCATTAATGTAAGGAATGCATCTGAAGTCCTATACTGAGATGCTTTTATTTATAAGAGGAGTGTAACAGAACTCCTTCAATCTCCGTTAGAGGGAAGAAGGAGCAGGGCCCTTTAAGGAGAAACCAGACAAGCCATTCCTTGAGAAAGTATAAATAAAAGTCCTATCAGGACTCCGGCTGGAATAAAGAAAGAAAGGCCCACGAGAAGTGATAGGCGACAAAGGCCAGCTTGGTACTGTGACTGTTCTAGAAGGAGTTAAGAATCTTCAAAAGGAAGAGTCTGGTCTGGGGAAGAAGAACCCAGAGTACTTGAGGCGTTGGGGGGAGAGGAGGAGAAGGAGGGAATCTGAGCTAAAAATGCAGGAAATCAGGGGACCAGCAAAACCACAAAGCCCATCAACTAGGTGCTCCTGCTCTCTAGCTATCTACACACTAACAAAAATCAAGATATGGCCATCTAGTAAGGGCACCTAGGGAAAAGGGCTGGCTAGGGAGCAGGGAATGCAGGGATCAGCACACCTGAAGCAAGGGGAAGGTGTGAGCTGTTACAAGGAGGTAGAAGGGAAGGAGTAGGAAGCAAGGACTGAGCATTGGAGACCCCTGTAAATGAACCAGGGAGAAGAGAAGACTGGGATCAGTTAAAAGTAGCAATTAGAGAATTAAGAGATGAACAAGGAAGGGTAGCACTTCAAAAGCCAGCAAAACAGAACTGCAAGAAGTAGAGTACAGTCAAAGGTGCCATAGCCAACTGGGAAATTAAGGAAGATAAGGGTATAATAGAGACAATAATGTTGAAATGAAGGGATAATCAGAAACAAGAGTTGCAGAAGATGCTGTATGTGACCCTGTTGCTACTGTACTTGTGTGACCATCTTTCTGTAGTGCTTATTTGTATGCTACCATAGGCATGGGATGTCAAACTACAGGGACTGTCTCTCACCTGCATATCCTCCGTTAGTATGCATGGATGAGGGAATGAAAAACTTTGCGTTTGTTTTGATTGTGACAACAGTTTTTAACTGCTTTTGAATTTTAAGAGGCCAGAGAAGTCAGGCTTGTGTGTGTTGGTTATGTCTTCAAAAATTGTCAGGGGCATTGATGCTATAAGAGAAAGTTAAGGAAATGTAGCTGAAGGGTCAGTGCCCACCATGACTCTTGTGGAAGTCTAAAGTGAAGGAGCCCTCAGCTCAGGCATCAGAAGGAGGAGGAGAGGCTCCAGATTGAAGTTCTTCTGTGTAGGTGGTGGGGGGAGACAGTATTTTATCTCACCATCCAACCATGAAGGGATAAGTGTTGGTGATGTACAAATCCCTTTAGTCTGATCTTGTTACCCACTTGGTCTTAAAGATCTTGTTATCCACTTGGCCCAGGACAAATGAATACAAACTCATGGGAGGCTGCTTCAGGCTTAATACCAGGAAAAACTCCTTCACAGTTAGGGTGTCCAGACTGTGGAATAAGCTTCCTCCAGAGGTGGTGCATTCACCTACCCTGGAGGTTTTCAAGAGGAGACTGGACAGTCACCTTGCTGGGGTCACTTAACCCCAGTTGTCTTGTCTTCCTACCTAGAGTGTGTGATTGGCAAGTGGGAATGGGGACCCAATGATCTGCAAGGTCCTTTCCAGCCCCCCAACAGTCTATGAATCTACGAAAGAGCTGAAATTCTTAGGAAACTAGCAGGTCAGGTAGAAACCTATACTTGCTAGGTCCTGGAAGAGCTGAAATTGTGTCTAAAAGAACTGGAACCAGAAGAGGAGCAGTGTCCCCAGCAGTGGTGAGGAGTAGTGGCAGCAGCAGTGAGCTGGTGAGCAGGAGCACTAAGGAACAACGCTGAGGAGCAATGACAGCAACTGAAGAGCAGCACTTCTGAGGAACAGCAACAACAGTGGCGGAGCAGCACCCCACTGGTACTGAGGTGAATAAAACTTTGGCCTAGGAGCTACACTAGCTCTACTAGATGTGCTGCTCACCCTGTGTGGGACTAAGAGAGAACTCTGAACCTACTGACTTTGCAAAACACTTAGTAGTCAGTTAAGGTGAGCTACTGATTAAGGGGTTCTTAAATCTGTTTGTTATCTCATCTTCCTTTTTGCCTGTTAATAAACCCTTGTATAGTTTGATATTGCTAGTGAGTGGAGAAGTTTGTTCACATTGGGACACCCAGAAATACATTATTTTCCCAGGTTTCAAGATAGGAGTTTGAGCCAAGATAATCTGTTTGAATAAAACCTGGAGGTTGTTGCTGCCATCTGTTGCCTAGCAGAAGAGTTACATGTAGACCAGAGAACTGAAAGTAGATTAGAGGAATTCATTGATGGGATTAGCGGATAGGAGCTATGGCAGCGTTTGCAGGCAGCACATTAAATCAGTTTTCAGGGAAAGTGAGAAAGAGTTTTCAACACTGGAATGTAAGAGCATGCTTGTATTAGGGGAAGCAATCTAGAAATTAAGGAAGGGTTGAGTGTTGGGGTATGGAAGATAGGAGTCAGAATTGTATGGGGTTTCAAAGGCTCGAAAAAAATTAAGGAACATTCTGGGGAAATGCCAAATGTTTGTACTTCTAGAGCTGGTGATTTCCTCATATGAAGAGATTCAAATACGGTAGTGTTGAGAGTGATGTTGTAGCCATGATGGCCCAGGAATTGTGAGAAACAAGGATTTCTTGGGTTGGTATCTTTTATTGGACCAACTATATAATTAAGGTAGAGCTAGACAAGTTTTTGAATGCAAGATATTCTTTATCATTCTGAGCAGTAAGAGACAACACAACATGATAAAATTAGCAGAAGTAAAATTAGTTAGTAAATTAACATGTTACTGGGAGATAGGACTAGACTTTCATTCATGAAATTCTGTTCTAAGATGCTGTTTTATTTGGTGGGTAGGAGTCATGGAGTTCAATTTATTATTTTATGACAGTGGAACAAATTTTGCACTTTTTTCTCCCCAAAGTGAGGAATATTCCTCATGAAAATGTGAAAAAAATAAAAGCAAGCATAAAAAGCTTTCACTGTTTTCTTCTTTTAAGTACGGTTAATAATGATTAAGTGGGAGCATAGGATTAAAGAAGAGTAAAGCTGGAAGGTACCACATGAGGTTATCTAGTCCAGCCCCCTGATCAAGGCAGGATCATCCCTGACTAAGCCATCCGAGTCACGTGTCTGTCTAACCTGCTCTTGAAAACTTCCAGTGCTGATGATTCTACAACTTACATAGGTAGCCTTTTCCTATGCTTAACCACCCTCATAGTCAGAAAGGGATTCTTAATTTCCAACCTAAATTTTCTCTGCTGTATTTGGAGGCCATTGCTTCTAGTTCTGTCCCTTACAGCCACTACAAAACGTTTATCTCCATCCTCCTTATAATCTCTCTTCAGACATTGGAAGACTTCTCTCTGTAATACTGATTCTTTCAGCCTTTGCTCATGAATTGTTTTCCAGGCTTCTAATCATTTTTGTCACTTTGCTGGACCATTTCCAATCTGTCCATATCATTCTTGAAGAGTGGTGCTTGAAAATAGACACAGTACTCTAAGAGAGTCTATAGAGGAGAAGAATTACTTCCTTTGGTTTGTGAGGGGCGTGCCTGTGAATACAGTCTGGTATTCTGTTGGCTGTTTTCACAAGAAGAGCTCTCTGTTGGGTCATGGTCTGCCTATGGGTCACTGTAAGTGTGATGCAATTTTCTTTAGTTTTGTAATCACAGAAAACGTCATGAGCCAGGATATAGTGTTGTTGCAAGCCATCTCAGAGGTAAGGAAAGTGTGAATAACTGAGGCCAGGTCAAAATCCACCATCATCATCCAACGGACAAACTGTCTTAGAAACAGATTGTACAAAGTGATATTCATTAATACTGGTATGTGAAATCTTAGCAGCAGTAGGCATGAGGAGCACTTCAAATGGATTAAGTTGACCAAGACAGAGCTTGTGGTTTCAACCAAAGAAGACGACACCTTTCTCCACAGCCATAACCTCTGAATCCTTGAAGCTTGGATTCAGTTTCAACTAGCTGTTCTTTGTCTGTGGCTAACATAATGTAAGCACAGAGCTATCTTGGTGGTCAAGGTACATGCATATGTGGCAGAGGATAGGTAGAGCTGTGCATCAACTTCATATTGATAGCATTTGAGCAAATAACTGAATCTGACCAATTACCCAATGCATCTACATGCAATTCTTGAGCTGTAGAGAAAGGAGATCCTTGTGGAATTTTACAAGTGAGTGTCTAGCAATACTAAATACTTGGTGTGTCCTTCTAGGAAGGATTTAGGGACTTGCCAGCTCTGTCAGGTGGCTTTGAATGTATTCTGCAGAGATGTCTAGAACAGAGATATCTAGAATTATGAAAAGAAGGGTTTTCAGTGGAGCGCTGATGATGTAGAAAAGAAAGTTATGCTATTTTTATTTTCCACATCAAGTCCCTCAAATTGCTTACTGAAGCAAGGCTCCCTCAACCTCTAGGATACTGGCTTGAAACATATACAGTACAGATCTAGGATTTGGTATTTTTTTTCTAATGTTGTTATTCTTTAACATATCTCTGCTATCCAAGAAGACATCTTATGTGAATGATTGACCATATGCACTCACTGCAGGTATTAATGAACAACAGCAGTAGAGCTCAGTGATTTTTTTTTGACTGACAGGTGCACCATAGCCACCTTCTTAAGGTTCTGCACTGAAGGATGAAAAGCATTACAGATTTCCTCAAGTTTTTCTTGGTGTCATGTACTATGTGTGACTCCAAGGAAGAAGAGAAAGGTACAATGACCAGGTGCATATGGAAAAACTTTGAAAAAATCTGTTTATTACTAAGTAACTTCTCTTTCTCCTTTAAGTGATTAGCACATCCTTGCAACTCCAAAGCAGTCCTCAGATATTTGGAAATGCATCCCAGATATCCATTGTAGGCACAGGGCATGCTGAGACAATTGCACACATGCAGGAGTGCATGTTTCCCATAGCACAAATAACAGCAGCAGCATGTATTTGGATGTGCACTCTGAGAGTCTTGCCTGGGACCTGGGGGTACCTACTGGGGCAACAGCAACAGCTGCAATCCGGCCACATGAAAAGTGGCTCTGTATGGCTAGGCTGCATTTCTGGTGGCACACACTGCTGCCACATGCACTACACCATTTTTATTTGCAATGTTTGTTTGTTTGTTTTTTACACTGGTATCTCCCAGTGTCAAATTTTGGTACTGCACTGCATATTAGCAGTGTGGCAGCTTTGAGGAGCCACAAACTGCACGTGCATGCTTATCTGGATGCACCCATAATGTCCAGAGAAGCTAGGGAAGTTTCCTATGCTCTGTTGAAATGAGCTCTGATTGCAGAAGGCAGTTGCACCTTGGTGGTCTCATAACACAACATGATACAGTCTGAAATCCAATTAGACAATCTTTATGCTCATGTCACTGCATGTTTGGATTTTTCACTGAAGAGACAAAGCACTGTGGATATTTTCTGAAAGGCTTCATACTGACTGTATGATGGCCTCATATTGAAACTGCCTTAGTCTAGAAAGATATTTATTGAAATTAATAAATGTATTTATAAGCATTCTGTCATCCATCACCCTAGGACCTCAGTGCTTATGTAGTGAATGGCAAAGGAACTACTATAAAATCTATAAATATGACAGTTAAAATGTGAAGTATTTAAGATAAAGTGCACTATCAATTAGCATTTTTTCTAAAGGGTCCTGCTGTTTTATAAATTCTCTCTTTAAAGTACTTAAGCATTTTTTACCAGTATTTCTAAGAAATCTGGTAATAATGATTATGAATGACACTTATATATCATTTTTGTCAGTGTTCGAAAGGACTCAGCAATCCAGAGAACACAATTTGCCAGTTGTTAGGGAATCACTGGAGCTCCACACAGAAAAACTGTCATGGGATTTTATATGAAATCGCACCTCAGTAACTTCTGTATCAAATACGGTCAAAAGCTCAGGCTTCTCTGAACCAGTTAGTCTCTAAAGTGTCACCCTACCTTCTGCTTGACAGCTGATTAACATGACTAACCCCTCTGTATTAACCCCTAGGTTCCTTATTACTAATTTGGATTTGGCAGAAACTATGATCTTTGTAAGGAGTGTTAATAAAATGTGTGTGGGCCAGTATACATTTCTGTTCATTTTGTGTACCAGAATACTATTATGTTTTGGATACCATAACAATACTTTGTTATACTAATGAAGAAAAGAATGCGGGGTTTATCCTATGAAGTGTATATACTGTCCCTTCCAAAACATGACAGTTTAACTCAGAACTTTTTTTCAATGCTCCCTGCTGACCCTACGAATTTTTTAAAAAAAATACCGCTGTTATATAAAAGGATGTCTAGATATGTCATTTACATTAGTCACACCAGATTTAATCATGTTGATGAGAGCTTATGGTGTCATTATATGCCTTTAAAAGCTGCTTCCTTGATTCTTTATTACTTAGCATTTTGGGTAGTCATTTACACCTGTGCAAAATGAATGGAAAGTGGATATAATTTGATTAGATTCAGAGTAGATGTCTGTCTTGCACAGGTGAAAATGTCTACAGATGATGACAGGTGGTGGATAATCAGGACCATCACCGTTATTATGAGAACAAAAAGGGTAGACCAGCTTGTAATGGGATATTCACCATGTCATGTAATTTAAACATTTTTTCAAATAATTGCGATTTCAGTTGTTTCAGCATCTGACTTCCATTACAGTCATTGGGAGTTATGTGACTTAAATGCCACACAACACTATGTAATGTAGGGGAAATAATTATGGATAATAATTATACAAGAAAAGACTCCAATTGCTTCTATTACATGCCCCAAATGTGTTGTCTGTGTATGAATTTGTGTGTTTAAAACCTGTTTTCTCAGTGGTATCAAACAAACAAAAAATAGTAAGTTTTATACACACTGAGCAAGCACTGATGTGATTTCCAATGCTGTAAGAGTAGTGGCTACAGGAGTAGTCTAATAAAACTGCAATAAAAAGGGACAGTAAAATGTCCTGTTTTCTAATTAAGTGATAATAGTACTATTGCACTATTTTATTAGGTAATAATCCAGTTCCTGAGTGGATAAACTATGAGGCTGAAGGCCGAGTGCTTTATCCCAAGAATGGAACTAGATTATTGCCTTGTAAAACAGTGCAGCAGCACCATTATGGCTATTATGTGGCTAAAATTAGTGTTACCAGTTCTTTTTGTATTTTTTAAAAGTTTACATAGCCCAGTGAAAATTTGATTAGCATTTTTTGTGACTTATTAAATGCATAGAAAATAGTGGGCAATGGGATGAAAAAGGAGGAAAAAAACTTGAAATCTGGGCAATGATTGAAATTGCTAATTTAGCTGGTGGTCACTTTCCACATTTGCTTTTAAATTAAAAGGCAAAATCCTTATGAATAGTAAAACTAGTTTTTTTTTTTTTACTTTGCATAAACCTAAGGGCATGTTGGCAGGCAGATGGCATTCATTAGTGAAGAAACACCAAAAGCAAAGAAAGAAATTTTAGGATTGATCCTGCAAGCATGCATTTAGTCTTACTGAGTTTTATAGATCATGTTACTCCTATTCACCATGGATCCATCATTCCTTTAGGCCATCTTAGATAAGGGCCATCATTCCTTTTAGAACTATGCTGAGCTACTTCCTTTAGTTTTCATACCTTAATGTTGGAACTTATGTATATAACCTTTATATTTTCTAGCATCACCAGAGGGAATGTTTATCTGTGCACTATTCACTGAAATCAGTAAGTCATATGGCTAATACCATTGTAATGAAAGTAATTATACTTCTCTAAAGCTTTTTTTCTTTGGTAATAAGTCCATAATACTTTATAAAAGTGTAGGCATTTGTTTTATGGCATAACATTCTGAGTCTCAATTTCTTCTGTGCCACCAATTAAGGTATGACCATAATCTTCCTTCTTAATCCTGGATTGCTCTTTGAATTTCCTGTGTCCTGGTATGTCCTGTAACATTTTTCTGTTTGTACTACCCAACAGATGGATTCTTTTGGTAACCTGTTTTTGATGCTGTTTCACTCACTGAGTAGAATGTCTGCCATGACAGATCCTCCAATTTCATTCTTAACAAGAGTCCCAGATATGCTCATCATCTTTTCTGTTCAGTTAGTAGGGGGAATGGAAAAATATTGTAAGTAACTACATGTGATATGGAAATTAAGTTGGCAAACTGTACTTTAAGAACATGAAAGTAGCTATGTAATTCGATGGGCAAACCATGAAAACATCAATGGATATACATTCTATTCTCAGCTCTTTTATTGTGGCAAAGGCTAATTTTATTTTTTCAGTAAGTATTTTCCATTATTGAATGCATCATTCCTAAGACGCATCTGGAAACACCTCAGGTGCGAATTTCAGCGTTGTTGAGCGCTGTAAACAAGAATAGATAAAATTATATTGGAGAATTGTTCACTGTGTTGACTGATGTGCTAACATAGATATAAGAAAGTCTAAGGAAAAATTAATACCTTTAATCATTTTGGTTTGTTTTTAGACATTATAAATACTAAGAATAATCTGCTTGGGCATTAGCACAAGGGCACTTTGACTTATTTTTGCAATAGAGAGCTCTCTTTATTAAGGAACTGCTTACAACAGCAGCCTTTAAAGTAAGAAATTTAATTCTTCCTATTTTATTTATGTGCTAAAAAAGGCAACTAGAGATGCTTTTAAGATCCTAGAGCTGTTACATTTTCATAAAACTCAAGGAAGTGCTTAAACTAAAAGACCATTTTAAATAATTTTAAAACAATTATTTCCAGTAAACTGAAAAAACAAGAGATCATGTTATGAGACCCCTATGTGGAAATTATCTAACACCATTTCATGGAGGAAGACAACCACACAATACACTTCTGAGAATGTTGGTTGGTTGGTTCTGAGTTAAGTTGGTTCCATAAAAATCAAACTCCTCATCTAGGAGCTTGTCTAGAAGAATCTAAGGTGATTCTTAGTTGTAGACATTAAGCTGTTTTTGTAATAATGAAATGTGAAATGTATGAAGTAACTATTAATATCATGTACCATATGCTAAGTAAAATGACCCAGTATATCCAAAGCAGGACAGCAAAATTAGGTAACTATTTAAAAATGTATTCTTTTTAAAAATCAAGTTACACTACCATTGTTTTAAGTTACTATTTCTTTTTTTTTCTTCAGGTGCCAAATATATAATGTTTCAATGACTACAAACCACAAATTCAATAAAATAGCACTAGCTGTCTTACACAGGTTTTACCTGAGGTCACAAACTGAAAGTTTCAGACATTCTTAGCTAAGCTTCCTACACTGCAATACTTGCAGCTTCTTAACCAGGTTTTAGACTAGGGGTAGACAAAATACAGCCCATGGGCCAGATCCAGCCTATGGAAGGACTATGTCTGGCCCACGGTGAGTCCCTTGGTCCCACCTGCCCTATAATGCAACCCATCACCCCTTGGACATGCAGCGAGGATGGGGCAGCTCTGCAGCTGGACTGCCTTTCTAGGCAGCCCAGGCAGCGGGGGCACCTTCCAGTTGCTGCTGCTGCTCGCCCCAGCCCTGTGGTACTGGCAGGAACCTGTATGCATAGCTCTGAACCCAGTTCACTCCACTGACATCTGTAGTTGGCCAGTGACTGTGATCTTTCCTTAAGTCCCCTTCCAAACCCCTTTCTGCAGCCTTCCGTCCCTTTTGTGTGCTGTTTCTGCCTGAGCAAAAGAGGGGTGGGCAACTGGCCCAGAAACAGGTGGCAGGTAGACCAACACCAGGAAGGTCTCCTGTTACATGTTACCCTCCCTGCTGTTTTTATCCAAATCTGCCTCAACATACACAAGTGACACAAGTTTTGCTTTCAGCAGTTTGAGGTGCAGTTTCCCAGAAACCCCTAAATCTGTCTCCTTGAAACGTGGCAGGCCTCATGCCCTCCAAAGGGGATACCATCTCTGCTGTTTTCATCCAAATCTGCCAAAAAATGACAAAGATATAGGTATTTCAGTGATTCCCCATTATAGTCTATGCCCTAATCACCAAATCTCTCTGATCAACACTGGATCTTCTGAAGCCGATTCAGCCAAATCGATCCAAGATAGCAGTCCAACTCTCTGAATCGAATCACTGCCCTCTAAATTGGCTGAATCTGAATCCAAATCAAATACTTCCCTATTTGCACAGGCCTATTACACAAGCCTATATAGCTCTTCTCTGTCTCATTTTTTCTAAGAGACCTGAAAAAGGCCACAATGAAACATGAAAGCTTGTCCCTCTGAACTATACGGTTGATTCAATAAAAGATAGCATCCACAAAAATCCTTGATTCTCACATTTTTCCTTGGACCATCCTCCATCGTCCTAATGCTTCCTTAAAATACATTTTTCCACAGAACTGAAAAGGCTGAAGTTTTCTCAAAACTCTTCTTGTTGTGTTCTGTTTCTGAATATGGTGATAACAGAAAAGCTGAAGCAGAGGTCGTACATACAGCTTTGGACAATTCACAGCTTCACTTGCTCTCATTTGCACATCTGGATTCAGCCTGGGAACACCTTTGACTGAGGTTTCTTCAGAGAACAAAGAACAAGCTGTTTCTAATTGGAAGACCTCCATTTTCTGCTCATCAACTTTTTATAATACTGAGAACTCCAAAATTAATAGCAGCTTTTTTGTTCAGCCGGCAGGAGTGGAGAGTGATGGAGAAAGGAAAGGTCCACAATAGCAAATTCCCATGGCTCTTTCTTTCTTCAGACAAGCAGATTTTATTGCCATGTCTTGTCTATGTTAGGATTTTCACAAATGCTGACATATACGGTTGAAGTGAACGTGATCATGCTGGAATTCATTTTCTAAAATGCCTTAGGAGATGTTAATACTTATTCCACAGCACTCCTAAGAATGAGGCTTAGAAGCATACACCACCCAGCTACAGGTAGGAGGCCCTCAGGGCAGCTTTACTTTCTCATTTCAGATTTGGCAGGAACAGAGCAAGAATAAGCCATACTTCACATCAGCACTCTCAGGCATTTCACATAAATGGTAGAGCTATGTCCTTTGAAAAGCTCTTGGTCATAGGCCCAAATCTGTAACCCTCCCCCCCACCCAAAACAAAAAACACTGATGATAACATTTGCTTATCATAGTTTCATTATTCTCTTGTCTGGGAACATTTTATAATAAAAGGGCAAACAGCATTTTGATCAACTTTACTTGGTTTCTATGGAATATTGATTCCTGGGTTTACTTAATTAGGTTACCTTTGAAAATAGTCGAAAGGTTATCTTCTTAGAGAATAATGAAAGAAGTATCATAGGAAAAATGCTGCCGTAGATTTAATGAGGTTGTTCCTGTGACTATTTTTAGAAAAGAAACAAGTTAATTAGCTAGTCAGGAACTTCCTTTTGGAAGCACGATGTGGCCAAATTGGAAAAAAAACGTTACCCTTTTAGAAATTAGGTGTTGATTATCCCTTTCAAATTGCATGATTAATGGCATATTTCACTCTAATACACCATACACAGAAAAACTACAACTCTGAGTGTTTGTGGAAAGTGTTTTAGCTATCTTTGAATTTCTTACAAGTCAGGCAGCCAAAATTAATGGATGCGTAAGTAAACCTAGGTCTTAATCTTTGTGAACATTAATTTAATCATCTTTTTGTGAGATATTTATGCTTGCTCACTTACAAAATACTGAGATATATAGGGAAATGTCCTATATAAGTTCAAGGCCTTATTCTTTATATGTAATTATCTGAGCTAGAATTTGATCAAAACACCTCTTTGTAAAAGTACCATTAAGGTTTTAAATATCTTCAGTGTTTATGATTAGATATAGATCAATATCTACATTGTGTAAATTTTCCCTGATTATTTTTACTTCCTAATCTATAGTAAGTTCACATTTTGTAGTCTCATTGTTGTGTTACATGAAGGTGATGGTTTAATTAAGATTATACATCCAAGAGACAATGTGGATATAAATGAGTTTAATTGCTGAATCATATCTTATTGTTACCAGAGTACTTTTATTTATTTATTTGGTTCACAGAACAGACTGAGCTGCATAAAATCACTGAAATCCAAATGAACAGATTAGAAACTAAATCCCATATTCTTCTGGCACCCAAAATTCTCATTTTAGTGAGTGGGGTTGTTCGTTGTAGCTGTGTTGATCTACAGACATAGGCAGGCCAGGTCCTTTGGGTAGATGTGATATCTTTTATTAGACCAAGTAAAATAGTTGGAAAACAGTTCTTTGCAAGTTTTCAGGCACAAACACCCTTCAACAGGCATAGGGAAACATTGCAGCTGTTACAAGTTTCCCAAGGTACAAGAGAAGCTAAAGTGTAACAAGTCTGTGCAGATGTAAATGAATGGAAGTTTGGAAGACAATGGGTAGAGATAGGAGGAGGGGGGAGAGGGAGGGAGGGAGATATATGAAGGAATGTAAGGGGTCAGCTGCAGGCAGGTACCTGGTGAATTAGATGCCAGGCAGGTTATAATGTGTCATGAGTCCAATGTCTATACTAAATCCATGATTTTTTGTGTCCAGTAGATTTATGAAGTGAAGCTCATAGGGTCATCTGTAAAAGGTGTTTTGTAAGTTCCCTCTGATTAGAACTGTGATATCAGAGAGGGGGTGATTCTCTTGAGAAGTGGGCACCCACAGGTAATTGAATATTTTTGTCTTTGATGGATTTTTGGTGTACGCTTATTCTGGTATGCAGTTGTTTGGTTTCTCCTACATATTTTCCATCTGGGCATTTGGTGCACTGGATGAGATATATTACATTTTGGGAGGTGCAGGTGTAAGATCCAGGAACGGTGATGGTACTGTTGTGGTGTGTAGTTATTGTGGGACAGGTGGAGATTTGTTGGCAGGCTTTACATTTCTTGTCCTGGTAAGGCTTTACATTTTTTGTCTGGATACATTTGGTATGGTTTGAGTCATAGGAAGTTTGGTTCTGGTAATGCAGTTGGTGAGGTTAGGTGCTTGTTTAAAGATTAGGATGGGTGGTTCTGGGGAGATCTCCAAGTACTAAATAAATGCACTGTAATCACTGTTCATCTTGCTTAGACACATCTCCTATCTGCTAGTCCAAGGGTTTTAAAACTTTTAAAATAAGTGTACCCCCAGCAGCCCCCTTTTTAATAAGCATATTCCTGGGGGTGACAGTGAGCAGCTGAACATGGAGCAGGGGGCATGTAGCAAGTGGCCAGATGCTGAGCAGCAGTGAGGGGGTGGAGAACAGCCAGATGTGGAGCGGGGTTGTAGTGAGTGGTGGAGTGGTGGCAGCTCAGAGTCTGTGTGACCCTGCTTTCACCCTGCACTGCCCCAGCCCTGCTCCTGTGAGGATGCCGTGGTCCATCCCAATGTGCCCCCACCTAGCCCCCGGGATCTTTCAAAATACCCCCAGGGGTACATGTACCCCTGGTTGACAACCCCTGTGCTAGTCCAAGGGCCAATCCAATAAACTCCAGAGAAATATATCACTTATAATAACAGAGATTGTCTATATATTCTATATACAGGCCACATCTACAGGAGACGCTTACTGTGCAGTAGATAGTTACTACTATGCAGTAATGTTGCAGGGCATGAACCCTGATGTGATGCTACTGAGCAGTAGTAATGAGCTACTGCACAGTCAGCATCACTGGGAAGCCATGTGGGGATATTACTGTGCAGTAGCAGTGGTTACTGTGCAGTCATTTAGTACTTGGTTATGCAAGTACTAAATGACCGCCCAGTAACAACTGTGCAGTTAGTGTTTCATGTAGACACAGCCACCGTAGGTAAATTTATCTTCTTCATGCCACTTCTTATGCCAAAGGAGTTAGTTCATAAAGACATTAACTGCATGGTAATATCCCCTTTTAAAGTTACATTCTCTGTCCCACCTTCAGCCTTCCAGAGCCCAGTCCTGACCTCAGTGTCCCCTGCAACCTGTGGTGGGCACTCAGGGGAGCCTAGAGCTCTCCCTGGCTGCCATATGGCAGGAGAGAAGCATAGGTATTTCTCTGCCTGGAACTGCTCCTGTCAGGAGAAAATTGCTCCCAATGGGCATGTCTACACATGAAAGCACGTGCACTTGCAGCAGCTGAAATAGAAGCAGTGCAAATTTGCACTGGGGCTTTTTGTCTCAGTGCACATGCTCGGACATACACTTTTTTGTGGAGCAAATTGTTCCACTTGGGTCAAAATAACCCTGCCTGGCTCCTCCCAGATCTGCAGCCAGGGGGAGCTAGAGCCTGGGGCCAGAATCTGTGCTGTCCCTAGCACTATTAAAATCTGCCCTGTCCTGGCACCATCCATACAAAAAGCTGCCTTGGCAAGCAGCTCAGGGCTACTTGCTCTCTGGAGCTTCGGGGGCTCAACCAATTGATACCTAGGGACACTACCCCTTGTGCCAGCTGGACTTCTCTGGCAGCATCCCAAATCTATTTTTAAAAATACCCCAGAATCCATGTTCTTCCACAGTTAAAACAAAAAAAACACTCCATACACACACACACACACACACACACACACACACACACACCTCTAGACAGAGAGAGAGAAAGAGAGACTGTGATAAAATGGGTAATGCTTTATTGGTATATTTACAATGTTAAAGCAATTTGGAAACCTACTAGTGTCCCTATCATCATGAAAAAATAAATTCTAAATACCTATATGTGTTGATGTGTGCTTTTGGTTTTCTTCACACATGATGGGTGTGTGATGGAGGATGTGGTGTTTGCATAAAGGGGATGAGAAGGGCTTTGGGGGAAGGCAGGTGGGTGGGTGTGGAGGAATGTGAGTTAGTCTGTGGGTAGGAGTGGGGCAATTTCTGGGGGGACTGTGGGTGTGGGGGACCTTGAGGGGGGGCTGCTCAGGAGGGGTGGGTCCCATGGCCCCCACAGGTTGCAGCCCCCCCAGCACATAGAATGCCCCCCGCCTGCTCAAGGTACCAGCTCCCCCCTGGTGGGCCACAGCCCCTATCCCCCATAGGGTTCCAGCCTCCCTACCCAGGGTCTCAGCTCCAACCTGGTGGGCCCCAGGGCCCAGAACTAACCTTTAGCATCAGCAGTGGGGGGGACCATGCACTGAGCCCAGCCAGGTCCTGCAAGCCCGGGGGCTGCTCCTGCTGCCCAGCTGGGCTTGTCTCATGGCAGCAGGACCCACTGTGGCATATGGGGACCACGTGCCAGGCCCAGCCATGTCCTGGGGCCCCTCTGCAGCCCGGGTCAGGATGCACCCATGGTGACAGGACCTGACATGGCACCTGGTCCCCACATTCCAGGTCCAGCTGGGTCCTCCTGTCCTTGGCACTGCTCTGCCATCTGGCCAGGCAGTAAGGGGGATGTCCCCAGGGCTGTGGGGGGTGAGGACCTGGCCCAGATCCCTGTGGCTCACTAGTCCGGCTTTGCACTGGAACGGGTCACATGGCTCTGGGAGGCCCACACAGGAGCCGCACCTTCTGGAGCCCTGTAACCTGCTGCAGTGCAAAGCCAGACTAGTGAGCCACATGGGGCTGGCTGGGCCAGGTCCTCACCCCCGCAGATACAGGAGGCAGAGGTAGGAGCCAGCCCTGGGGCTCGGCCCATAGTGACAGGACCCGACACGGCATGCGGGAGCTGAGCATAAATCCTGAAAAAAGCAAGAGTCCCCTTATGCTTTAGTCCTAATAGCTGGCACTTGCCAAGAAGATGGAGACCTAAGCACCATTTACCCAGAGGTTGTTTGACTATAGAAAAATAACAGCGCATTCTTTTGTTGCAAAGAATTCTGAAAGACCATAATAGGTCAAAACATTTTTGACACTACGGTGTCCTATGAGTTTATTTTCTGAATCATGTGTAGGTGTCATCACACTTAACAGTGCTAATATTGAGCATCACCCTGCAGAACCCTTAAAAAGATCTCTCAGCACTCCAGTGTCACTACCATGACTCCCTAGTTGGGAATTACTGGGTTAGACATTATCTAGTCCCTTCTCTAATACTGCTTTTAAAGCTGGCTTCCTGGGCAGCCAAGAGAGAGACGTAAGTGGGACCAGGAGAAAAAAGCAAGGGTATGAAACCAGTAACCACAAAGCCACTCAGTATCAGTCACATAAGAAGAAAAGTTGTCCTTTTTTATTCAGAAATTCAAAAATTTCTTTCCTTCAGAGAAAAGCCTTTTGGGGTGGCACCTGTGCTTACTCACATCAAACTGCTATGAAATATGGCATTTGTTCAACAGACTGTGCTGTAGAACCCCTGATATCAGTGGGATTCCTCCTGTCTCAAGAGGAGGAGCGACCAGATAATAATAATTAATGGATAGTTTAGAGACTTGTAGTAAAAAGGTCTTTTATGGTTTGGACACTGATAGTCATTCATGGAACGAAGGCTTTTTTTTCCTGGGAGTGGGCTCTAATTTTGTAAATAAGAAAATAGCCTGCTGGAGTTAAGTTTGGCCTGACTGATAAAAACACCTTTAAACTACGACTCAGGAGGAAGTCTAAGAGAAATAGCAAGTCAAGTCCCATGGGTGAAGAGACTGAAAGATAGAGAGGTCTAGGAGGGAAGACAGTTTTTAAAAGGCCTAATATTGGAAGGTAAACAAGAACACTACTGAAGTATTAGAAAAATGGCAGGAGTTTGATGTGACTACTGCAGGAGCATCTTGGAATCTTATAAACAAAAAGAAAACATACAGGCAATGGAAAAAAGAGTGAGTCACTGAGGACATATATCAAATACCAAAACTTGCAAAGGCACAATCAGGAAAACAAAAGTAAAAAATGAGTTATGCATGGCAAGACATGTTTAAAACAACAGTGGGTTCTATAAATAGGCTAGTCATAAAAGAAAGACCAAGGAAGCTATGGGTCTACTGGTAAATAGCCAGGGTGAGCAATTAACAGAAGATGCAAGAAGGAGGCTACTTTGCCTCAGTCTTCACAAAATAAGCTGCAACCAGATAGCTAACAAAATTAATATGGACAAAGAAGGAGAAAGGCTCAGGATTACAATAACTAAAGAGAGCACCAGAGAACATTTGATCAGTTTGGATGAACAGCGCTTGCCAAAATTCCCCTTAGGGTGCTAAAAGAACTGACAGAAGGGATCTTGGAGTCAGAAGCTATAATATTTATAAAACTATAGGAGATGGGCAAAGCTCAAGAAGCAAAGGGCAAACATAATGCCCATTTTTTTTAAAGAAAAAAAGCAGCAGTCAACCTAACTTATTACCTGGGAAGTTACTGAAAGAAATTATGAAGACATCAATTTGTAAACATTTGGAGAAGGCTGTGTCTATGCAAGATGCTCACTATGGTAGCCCCAGGCTACTGCACAGTAGCATCATATGGCAAAAATTGTGATGTGACACTACTGTGCAGTTGGGCTGTACAAAACAGCACCATTTTGTTTCAACTTCTGTTTTGCCATTTTGATGGAACAGAGTTTCATTTTGAGTTTTGTTTAGTTTTGAAACCACTGTTCCGTTTTGTTTTGTCGAAATTGTTTCACTGTTTCAATGTTATTTCAATGTTTCACCCATAAGCTATAATGGGGAAGCACAAAAATGCCTATAACTTTGTAAATGCATCCCTGATTCAGATTAAACTTGCAAGGCTAATAGCCCCTTCCATGGCCATAATGCATGCCAAGTTTCAAGGAGATAAGTGCAGGGGCTTCTGGGAAGCTGCACCTCAAGCTGCTGACAAGCAAAACTCATGTCACGTGTGTGTGTTAAGGCACAGCAGGATGAAAACTGCAGGCATGATAGGCTCTGCTGAGGTCATGAAGTCTGCCAGGTTTCAAGGAGATAGGTGCAGGGGTTTCAGCGATACTGCACCTTAGGCTGCTGACAAGGAAAACTTGTGATGTGTGCCTGTGTGTTTTAAGGCACAATGAGGTGAAAACTGCAAAGATGGTAGCCCCTGCTGAGGCCATGAAACCTGCCATGTTTCAAGAACATAGGTACAGGGGTTTCTGGGAAACTGCACCTCAAACTGTTCAGAGAAAAACTCGTACCACTTCTAAGTGTGAAGGCACAGAGAAAGCTCAGTTCAAACAATGCTGCTTTTTATGCAGTTTTTCCATCCCTCCTCCAAAGCACTGGGATTGGAAGTGACCTCAGGGAAGGATCACTCTCACTGGCCAGCTACACAGTCAATATCAGAGCAGTCCTTCCCTCTTCTTCCCCCTCCTTCTCCTTAGTTTCTCTCTAGCTGCAAGCAAGCCCAGCGTCGAAACTCGAAATGTTTCAAAGCTTTCAAAACTTTTCGACTGCCCTCGTTTCATTTCAAGGCTGCCCCAAAGCCATTCATTTCATTTTATTTTGCTGTTTCAAGTTCAAAATGAGTCAAAACAGTGTAGAAATGAAACAGCCAGCAAAAATCCCACACCTACTGTGTATTGTCACAAAAAAGGCATTTGCCAGAATGACTGCACAATAACTTCAGTTGCTGTGTATTTATTTAGTACTTGTTTATACAAGGGCAAGTACTAAACAAATGCACAGTTACTACTGTGCTTAAGTGTCTTGCAGACACTTCTGGAAAATTTTGAATTGGAAAATTTTCTGGAAAAAAACTTCCAATGCCCTCAATAGAGTATGATCTTATTTAGCATATTTATTTGACTTATATTTAGTAAACAAAACTAAAAAAATACCCCAATATTAATTTTATGACCCATTAGCCACAAGTATTTGAACTGAAATATTTGGTTAGGAAAAAAAATAAATACAGCACTCTTAATGTGGTTTAAATAGTATACTCAAACAAATTCAAAGCTTTATGTGGAAAGAAATTATTTTTATTAAGATACTTGTAAAACTGTAAAGAGAATATATAATAGCATGTACTTCCCTTACATTGTTTATTTAAATTTAAGAGGAAAAAAACCCCTGAAGGCACTGAAAACTTTTGACACACTAAGTAGCATACCCAAAGAACTGTGCACGATATGCTGTGGTTGTTCAGTCATCTACTTCAACAGACTTTAACTCTCTTCCACTGCGGTCATTGCGGCAGTCCAGTTTCACTGTCACTATTTCTAGAATCACTCACACCATTTATTAGTTCCTTTTCAGAATCAGATTGAGGCAAATCTAATTCAGAACTACTTGAACCACATTCTCTTTCTGCTAAAGGATGGTTTTACCAATGAGTCTATGGGCAAAGGCAACTTATCATCACACTGCATCTTCACTAATTGTGCTTCTGACTCATTCTCCAGAAGCAAGCAATTTTGAGAAATAGAAACAAGCTTAGCAGTACGTTCATTTGATTTTGATTTGATCTGCACAACCAATTAGATAAATTCATAACTTGATTTTTGGTTTGGATTATTATGTGAGTGTATTGATCCTCCTGTTTACAAATCAATAGAACATATATGTTTTTTTCACACATTTCCTAGGGATAATCACCTGAAAAACATTAATTACAATTTTGAAACTGCCAGGCTTGCCTAATATTTTATTAGCATCCATTTATTGTTACTAATGTGTTGTATGAAACAAAAGATTTTTAGAAATGGAAAATTTCAACCGGAAAAATAAAGCACTGGAAAATTTTCCAGGAAATTTTCAGCCCCACATCTCTGGTGTCTTGTATAGATGTGGCCAGAAAGATTAATTGTGAGCAGCTAGCTTGGATTTGATATGAAGAAATCAAGCCAAATTAACATAATCTCCTTCTTTGACAAAGTAGCTAGTTGGGTGGATGAAGGGAACACAGCGGACATCTTTCTATATTTTTTATTTATGTAAGATAGCTAAAATAGATTAAAACTATAGAAAGATTTAGATGCTTAACTCCAGGGAAGGATTCTGGGATACAAAACATGAGGAAAGGAGATGCTTCAAAAGGTGCTTCCCTTCAGCTCAAGTTTAAGGTGACTGATCCTCCAAAGTGACTTGATTTAGGACAACTCTCAGCGAGCATTTCCTGTTGCCTACTTTAGGTAGTTCCCTGATCAGAATCCTGGCTTTTCTGCAAGGACGTAACTTCTTTCTTCTAAGCATTGGACAAGAAGCCTAATTTAAGGTGACATTCTGAAAAGGGAAACAGGGAAACAGGGAAGTAAAGAACCTAAGTCACTTTATGGCTCTCAACCACAGAGATAATATAGTTTGCCCAAAGAGACAGAAGTCTGTGATAGTGCTCAAGAGTTGAATCTAGATCTCTTATACCTCAGCTGAATGATTTCATTACATGACAACTCCTCCTCACCATCTGGTCAGTCTCTAGAATTACAAGTTGAATGAAAAATAGCATAGGTTGCTAACATTGCATAGTAACCTAACATATGCCAACAATGTCTTATTCTTTTAAAGGCTAAAGTAATCTTTAAAATGGAAATGGAAAATGACGAACTTGGGCAGATGGTGCAATGCACCTAAGTTTTTTCCCTTGCAATTCCACCATCTGGCCAATATATTTGTACAGTAATTGAATGTATTATGCATGTTTTTAACAGTTTTTAATTTAAAAATAAAAATAGATGCAACTGAGGAGGGACTATCCTTGTCTGACCAAGGTAAACATGCTATTTTCCAGTTTGCAGAAATTTACAGGCTTCATGAGGGAGGCAGCAATTTTATAATACTTATGATATCCAAGAGCACAGAGGACTTGCTCTTGCTATCAATACAAAATATTACTGCAACCTGTCTAAAATATGAATATAAATATTCATATGATATTTATATTATATAAATAAAAAAACTGATAAAAGAGAGTGGGTTGGATAAAGTTACTGATAGACTATAGTATTTTGAATATTGAAACACTGTGTTTTATATATATGATACTTCCATTTTTTAAATATTGGGGGCAGACTTTTCTTGTTTTGTGTGTGTGTGTGTGATTAAATAGTTGAGAGAGATTTCTCTTTAAAACTTCATATTGCAGGTGGTTTACTCCTCCCCTGGGATGCCCTTACCCCATTTAAGAAGACCTACTAGCTAATTTTATAACATGAACGAATTCCTGAGACTGAGTCTTGATTAAAAGAGATGCAATGTGATTTTTATTAAGAATGTTTGTTTGATTAAGACGAATGTCAGTTCAATAACTGGGAGGAAAGTTCTGTTTGTTAAAGATGACCACTCTGCTCCTTCCCTCCCTCATTCAGCAGCGCACAGAACAAGCGTTGACCCAGGAGTAGGTACAAAGGAGCCACATCTGAAGACCATCCTGGTAAAAAAAAAAAAAAATTCCCTTAAAGAGACATGAATTCCCTTATGATGGAGGCTTCTCTAGAAATAAAAACAAAGGTCAAACCTTCTAAAAGTTGTTTGATCTATCTTCAAAAGTTTAATAGTACATAAGACTTACTTGATAAAGCTGAAAAGATTAAATTTAAATATTCTGGTAAAAAAGTTTAATATTAGTAGCATCAGACTTTATGATAAAGGGCCAAACAATAGCATACATATGTATTTCTCTCCTTATCAGGAGGGGAAGACTGAAGGCTGAAGGCCAACCTCTTTCACAGGCTTGCCACAGATTAGTTCTGGACCATCCCCAGCTGATACTCTACTTTGTTTTCTACTTCATGCCCTATCTGCCACCATGCTGTTTATTCATTCTCTGATCTGCCACATGTCACACACAGATGTTGCAGGTGACATAAATTGGCCACCCTGATCTACAATATCCCATGCATGAGTCATGGAAGAAAAAAACCTATGTATTGATCTACAATATAACAGCATACATGAACCAAAGTAGAAGCTACTACACATTAGGGGCAGCCCTGTCCTTCCAATTTTAACAGGACAGAATTTTAGCAAATTAGAACAAGCAGATTTTTTCCATCATAATTTGAAATTATCATCCCTCATTGGTAATTGAAAGGTTTTAATTTAAACTTTAAAACACCATCAAAAGTGAAAACAATTATTTGGTATGAAAAACAGTAATTTCTTGAAGATGACACCTGATTAGGAGCCCGGCAAAAATAATTAAGAAAACTAAAGTGTGGAAAAGTGCAGCAACCCAGATATAGGATTTTGTTGGGATACAGTCCCAGAGTATTCACCTGGGGCATGGACAGAAGTAACTTTTGAAACAATTCCAGGTGAAATGGGCTTGGAAATGTTCCACAAAGAAATAGTTTCCATTAGGGGAAAGGCATGCAGTCCCTGTGATACCACCTAACTGAAAGGAGGTGGAAGATGTCTTTGGAGGTATGCAGCAGTGGTAGACTCCTCCCTGCTAAAGAGGTTTTTATTCATAGATTCCTAGATGTTTGGGTTGGGAGGGACCTTAGCAGATCATCAAGTCTGACCCCCTGCCCTGGCCAAGAAAGACCGCTGGGGTCAGATGACCCCAGCCAGGTGTATGTCTAGCCTCCTCTTAAAACCCCCCAAGGTAGCACCACCTCCCTTGGAGGCCCATTCCAGATTATGGCAACCCTCACCGTAAAGAAGTTTTTCCTGATGTCTAACCTAAATCTGCTTTCCATCAGTCTGTGGGCATTGTTCCTAGTTACCCCAAGGGGTGCCCTGGTAAACAGAGCATCTCCTATTCCTTGGTGTCCCCCCGATGAATTTGTAGGTGACCACAAGATCACCTCTCAGCCTTCTCTTGCAGAGGTTGAAGAGATTCCAATCCCTCAATCTCTCCTCATAGGGTTTTGCCTGCAGGCCCCTGACCATTTGAGCAGCCCTCCTCTCAACCCTCTTGAGGTTGTCCACATTCCTCTTGAAGTGTGATGCCCAAAATTGGGCATAGTACTCCAACTGCAGCCTGACCAATGCTGCATAAACGAGAAGTATCACCTCCTTGGACCTGTTTGTCATGCACCAGCTAATGCATAACAAAGTGAGGCTAGCTTTACTGAAGACTTCGTCACATTCATGATGCATGTTCACTCTGGAATCAACAGTGACTCCAAGTTCCCTTTCCATTGTTGTGATGCTGAAAAGCTCTTCCTCCAGCCTGTAAGCATGCTGGTGATTCCTTCTCCCTAGGTACAGCACCTTGCACTTGTCCTTGTAAACTGGATCCTATTCTGTTCTGCCCACGTTTCCAACCTGCCCAGATCCACCTGGATTCGTTCCCTACTCTCTAGTGTGTTAACTGCTGGACTCCCACAAATGTGATCCTTAATAATTTTTTCAAAGTTTTCCCGAGGATAGAAATGAGACTAACCGATCTATACTTACCCGGATCCTCCTTCCTTCCCTTCTTGAAAATAGGGACAACATTGGCCCTTTTCCAGTCCTCTGGGACCTGACCTGAGCACCAAGAGTGCTCAAACAGCTGTGCCAGTGACTTTGCTATGACACTGGCCAATTCCTTCAACACTCTTGAATGAAGATCATCTGGGCCTGATGACTTAAACACATGCAGCCCCTCCAAGTGTCTCTTCACTAAGTTGGCGCTAACAGTTGGTGGGCTGGTTTCCCCTTTATGCCTGTCTATGATGCAATTGGGAGATTTATTCCTGATCCAAATTCAGGAATACAAATCTCAGTTCCAAATCCCTAGCCTGAATCTTCCCTTCCTCTCTGCTTCCCTTCTCATCAGAGCAAAGAGGTAGTGGGAATTAGATTGAAGAGCCTGGCATGGGTTGTGGTGGGTCCTAGAACCAGGGAGTGGAATCCAGTAGCCGCATAGTGTGGCAGGCTGTCACTCAGCCTGTGCACAAGTAACAGGAACTGAAACACTTCAAAACACTACCTCATTTTACAGGTGCTATTTTAAAATGTTTCAGCTGCTTTTAGTATGTTTTAGAGGGCATGTACATTTATAGAGCTGGTCCCTTGTAGCATTTCAAAGACATTCCAGTGTTTCAACTGTTACTTTTAGCCACAGTCTTGAAGCTACTACAAGTATTTTCTTACTGTATATGTTGCTTACTTGTTAAAAGTATTCACTTGAGAAAAAAATCACCAGAAATAGTATCTCACTTTTGTCGGACTTTTCTTACCCCCTTTTTGGGAGGGAGGGAGATGAGAAAGGCTTGCTTTTCTATAAAATAAAATGTAGATATTAATGTAACTAGAGCAGGCTGATCAGGGCAACAGCTTTGATCATGAACTACAGGGGTATAGGGGAGGTCAAAACAATAATAGCTGTTGCTACAGTCACACAATTGTGCCAGCAGCACAGTGGCAACCAGAATTTGTTGCTGCCCCCACAAATCTTACTGCCCTAGATGTGCAGTTGCTTTGCTATACCCATGAATGTAGAACACACAATGGCTGACCTAATATAAGATATGAAGACAAACAACCCAGAATGAACTGAATTATATCTGCTACTTATCTCAATGTCATTATTATTAGTAATAATGATTATATTAGTTATAAGTTGTATAATTGTTATACTTCAACCTGAAGGCTTAAAAATAAGATAAAAAAATACAAACAAGATCTTTACAGAATTTCAATAGGCAAAAAACAAAAACAAATCCAAAACAACCAAGCCGCTCCCCCCAAAAACCTGCATCTTGCAAAAAATCCTCAAATAAAGATAATTTTGTATCTAATTTTGAAACTAGGGTCTTACATCATAAACTTTATAATTAAGTAAGCCTGACTTTTTATAAAGTCTTAAAGTTGATGTAATTTGTAATTTCAGATATGGAATTATGTTTTTAATATTTTAATATGAGAACATTTCAGACTTAAATATGTATCATGTACGAAGTTCAGCTCCTTCTTCAATGATTTACCACTTTATTTACATCCCCTTCATTGCAATTAGAGTTCATAATTCCAGTATAATCAGAGGCTAATCATCACACTGCTTGGTGAATAATAAACTAATGAAATCATTTAATTGACAACAGCAATGCAGAAATAGTAGCATCATTTTATTCCATAGGTAAAATAGTCTATTACTGCCCATACAAAACAACTAAATCTTCCCTTTGTGGTATTGGATATACAGGACATAGATCCAAAAAAGCACCTAAAGTGGGGACACTGCTAAGTCCAAAGTTTCAATCCTCAGTGTTGCCCTCCCTCACCCCAATTCAATTGTTGCCTAACCCTGCCTAAACTCCACAGGTGTCTTGTTCATTTGTTTGATTTAAAGTTCCCTAAGTTCTTTGAGTTGTAATTCTGAGTATATCTCAAAATGGCTGACAGACCTGGGTAGGTCTCTCTTTAGCTCATACCTTATCCCAATTAGGTATTCTTCTGACTAAGTCTTCTAAAGGGCTCAGCATAGTAGGTGTCCTTAGTGTCCCTAGCACATGGTGGGAGGAGTGAAACCAGATGTTTGTGAATTGCAGTTGAACAGAGGCAGTATAAATAAGATTTTCCTATGGACAGCCAAGGTTCTTTGGGGAAATGTGATATCTTTTAGTAGACCAACTAAATAGTTGGGAAAAATTGTTCTTTGCAAACTTTTGGGTACAACTACCCTTCTTCAGGCAGAGGGAGACTCTACAGTATAAGTAACATTCTCCTATGGGAGAGTTTAGGCACACTCTTATGATTAGGATCTGTCATTAGCTACCTGTAGGTTCTTCAAAAGGTGTTCTAGGAGGTTGAAATGTGCCTGTTGCTCCTTTTTCTGTGTACAGAATATCTAGATACTTCTATTCCTGTGTAGGCTACTGTCAGAACAAAATTTTGTATGTATGCTGATAACACAGAGTTAGATCTGAACATGCGCAGACAAGCAGACAAGCCCTATGGAAAATTCCACAGCATGCCCAGCACGTGCCCCCTGGGTGACCTGAAGGCTTGTCAATCACCATTGACCTACTTTCTGACTAGACGCATGCTCAGTCTGCTGACTGCATGAGGTAATTGGAATAGAAATTTCCCCAGGGAAAGCCCTATGACTGGCCACTAAATTCATATAAAAGGCTTGTGAGCCCCCACCCAGAGAGAGAGACCCGCTTGACTGGCGAACAGAGGCTGCCTTGGCAGGGACTGTCTTGCTGGGAGAGCTCCGAGCTGAGAGCAGAGGCTGTTCCCACAGGGATTGCTCCTCAGCAGGGCTTCCTGGTCCATTGGTCTCCTCCTCATTGTGGTTTTGCAGATCGATCCGATTCATTTTCGTATTGATTCCTTTGACTACCGACTGATTTTTGGCATTGACCCTGACTGCGATTTTGATCAACCCGGCCTACCTCCGCTTCGACATTGCTTACAATCGATCTCGACACCGTCTTCGACCATCTGTTCGTCCACTTTGGACTGGCGTCACGTCACTTACATTGTTCACCGCGTTACAGTTCTGTTGTTTGTCATCCCAATCAATAAGCTGTTGACCAGTCCTGGGACTATCGAGTGGGCAGCCGTACCTATCCTTCGGGGTAGAAAGCAAGGGCTCACTCGGGAACCCCGTGGACCAACAGACCCCTTCGTTGTTCGTTTATCTCATTTACTGTAACTGAAACAAACAAGATTTCCACCTACGCTCCCAAAGGGTAAGTAAAACAAATCCAGTTTTCTTGAAACCGCACGTCCCATACTGCTCAGACTCCTCGCCGCTAATCCCGCCTGTTCCGTACCGAAACCCTTGGCCCACCATGACCTTGGGGCCCTGTTCCCTGACAGCTACCTAATACGCAGCCTAATGCCAAAAAAACATTTTCAATGAGGTTCTCCTTGTAACTTAATTGAACATTGTGGGGTGGGGGAAGAATGAACTGGTTATTGGCCCTTCTGATACTTCATAACAAAAAGTTTCATAGGGATGATCAGCAGTTACTTACACTTGGGGGATGGCCCTACATATATGGAGCAATTAGCAACAGCCTCTGGGGAACATGAACATCAGTGTTTGGCATCAAGAGAAAGACTTATCACATCAAACCAAAGCCTTCCTACCCTACTCTTGAAAGATGGCTCTTGACTCAACTACCCCTACCTCCCTATCCTTAAAATATCTGATTTAAGAAGGTATATTACTTTAATTTATTTTAAAGGATCTAAATAAGTTTCTAAATCACTTGGGTGTCATATTTCTGTCACCCTGTAAGAACAAAGTTTTCAATCTGGCAAACACATTCACATGTGTAGTGTCACTGAGTGCCAGCTTGAATACATAATTATGATTCATATAAATACAGGCACCCATCTACAGTTCTAGGAGATGTACCAATCATTTAAAATTGCAAAGTGGAGTTGCTGGAGATAGCCATAAAGATATCTCTTCCTGACTCCCTGTAAAAATATTTCTGAATGCTCTCACCATCATTTTTGATCTTCTTACAAGTCAGCCACCTAAACAATTTTGGGTTTGCTCTCTCAACAAATCAGTTCTGCTTGTTTCCCTTCTAATATCTTCTGTACTGTTACTCCCAAAAATATTTCCCAGTAATCCTAATGAACAGGCAGCCATTCTGTTTCCCCTTTACACCAAGCCAAATGTCCTTCTCCCGCACACTTTCTGTTTTCCATGTCTAAGGTTCCAAGCTTTCTGACCTGTCCTTCTCACTAAGTATTCTTTAGTCACAGAGATATCTGGTGCCTTTAAAAGCCCAGGCAGGCCAGCTCTTCCTTTCCTCCTGCCTCATTGTTTCCTCCTTTCCAACCTTCAATTCTGTTCTGGCATTAAAAGTAAAACTGCAATTAAAAAGGTCTAATGCTACTGCCCCCAAAAAGAGTGACAAGAAAACTATGAGTATGCTCTAATTGCCTTGCAAGCTGCTATAAACTGCAAGAACCAGTGGCTTTACCCTCTTCAGACTACATTTCTGTGCCATTAAGAGAAGGAGCTAGGCACTTGTTGTCTAGCTTGTTGACACTGTGACAACTGTCTCATGAAACTGAACTGAAGGTTCTAGATGTGGCATCTTCTCATTCACCATCAGCTGTTCCCTTCATTGTGCTGATGGAGAGAAAAAGCATCTGCCTTCATCACCAATTACCACTGAAAGGGGAGTTCACTCTACGGAAGCCCATGCAGCTGGACTATGCTGTGCCTTAAGTGATTGGCTAGATATGCTCTTAAAGATCATTGTTAATCACTTTCAGGGGCTTAGTAACAGAGCAGTTGTGGTGTCTTACTACAGCTCCAAAGGCTAGATGCTAAATGCCACTCCCAGTACACCCAGCTATAAATGGCAACCTGGTAATTTAGATCAACCTTAGCCACTAATTTTGGGATACCAGATATTTAAGTTAACCACCTCACCAAACTTTTTCATCATATCCAGGATGCAGTATCAAACAGGTTTTATTGTCCAATCACACTTTAAAAAAATAATCACTAAAGGCTGCAGGGGTACAGGTAATTAGTCTATTTATTTGCAAGACTGATACCAGAACATGGTGTTCTGAGTTCAGAATGCAGCCTTCTGGATATATTCAGAAAGGAAGCACAAAGTAAGCATAGCTAAGCTGGTGCAAATAGAAACCAAACTCTGAACAAGTGCCAAAAACTGTAGTTACACAACTACATAAGTAGCACTTAGGCACATAAAGATGAAATAGGACTTAGCCATACTGTTTCATCTTCAGGTGCAAATTTGACAACTGCTTACTTTCCAATTCCTTCTATTAGCATATACAAAAACCATCTTACATCTTCTGCATTTAGAAGAGAACTCTATACCAGGAGTGCTCAACCTCCTGCCTGCAGGACAAATTCGGCTCTCATAGCCATACCATTCAGCTTTTGCAGGGATTACTATGGATGATTAAATTTGTCAGTGGGGAACCAGTAGCAGCTCCATGTGACAAGATCCAGCTGTGCCCAAGCCATTGTCATGTAGCATGATCAGGAACAGGCCACATCCTGATCGGTCCAGGCTGCTCCTGCATATCCAGAGCAGGGCTGGGACTCTTCACCTCCCTGCACATTCCAATCAGGGCTGCTCTACCACCCTTTCCCTCCCCGCACTGACATATCTGAATTAGATTTGCTTGGCTATTCCCCCTATACTTTTGGATCAAGGCCAGGGTGCTTTCCTCCCCCTGCTTTCCCCTCCCCCTCGCTCCAAGAGTAGGCAGATCAGGGTTGGAATGAGCGTCCCTCCACAGCCAGATCAACCCCTGTCATGCTAGTTCAGTCTAAAGGATGGAGCCCACCAGCTGGATCCAATCCACAGACAGAACTAGTACCTGTCATGCAACCCATAAGGGCAAAAGGCTGGACATTATTGCTTTAGACTAGTGTTTCTCAACCTGTAGGTTGTGACCCAAAAGTGGGTCACAAGAATATATGAAAGGGTTGTGAACAAACTTTAAAATATGGATCAGAAAACTTTAAATATGGATTCTCCTTTAAATGAGAAAAAACATGGGAAACGATGGCTTTTCCCTTGCAGGCTGGCAGAGTTCCAGGCTGCAAGGCACTGCTTGCATCTCCCCTCCACCCCACACCCCCCCCTCCTGCTCCACACACTGGGGGGGTAGGGTGGTGGGGACCAGGTCGGGAGTGAGGGGCACTAGGTCAGGACTGGCCATCAAGGTTTACAAAGAATCCTGGTACAAAAAAGGTCTAGAACCACTGCTTTAGACTACTAGAGTAAACAGGGCCCTGGACTAAATGATCCTCTGGTCTGATTCAGGATAGCAATACCTTTGTTCCCATGCCTGTATTTTTCATAGGTTATGAATGAATTAATTTACAGGTATGTAAAGCAACTCTAACTCAGGTTAGTAATGCTTTGAATTCTCATCACTTTTGAAAATCACGTCCTTGTTACACAAGACAAAATTAAATAACTGTAGGATACTTTAAGATATATATCCAGAATTCTTTCAGCTATAAGAAAAACAGAATAATATTTTATTCAACTAAGATGAAGTTAATATTTATAAAGGATATTAAAATCCTCTGACAGAAATCTTTATAAAACTTGAAAAGTATAAATATTTCCTCTAACATTTCCTATCTTACCTTTCTGTTAAAGGTGTTCACAGTTAGATTAAAATGAAGACAAATTTATAAAAAATATGTCCTTTAAACTACATATAAAAAGCTTCACTTATATCCAAAGATTTAGACTATGTACCCATGCAATAAAATAAATGTGCCAGAAAATATCTTAATTTCACCCCTCCATTAGATCTCTCTAACCTCATGTAGGAAAGGAGCTTCTGATGCCTTTCCAAATCCCAAATTCTGTAAAGATGGGTTAAAATTTAAAGTTGAATCATCAACTTTATTATGCCATTTGGCAGCCTTTGCTAGTTGTAGCATGGCCCTCTGTTAGCTGGAACTTGGCCATGTATCTCAGTAAGCACAATGATCTCCATGTATAATGGATAATGGATATTCTGGGTTGCTTAAGCCCAGCACTAATGCTGTTACATGACTTCTCCCATAGCATGTTGTTTCCGCTTAGGTTGTCTGCTTTTTTACTGTGGCATCCACTCCTAACTGCATCTGAGTCACATCCCAAGTAAGGGGTCTTTCTCACCCCCAGGGAAGAACCGCACCCATAAGGGACTGTTTTGAGGAATACCAGAAACATCAATGCATCCTACCAAAATGCTTACCACTTTTTATAGAAATGTTGTTTCTTATCTGGTTTCAAAAGCAAGATGAGGTACATTGTTTTCATTAGCTTCTCTGTCTCACTTCAAGCATTACTATATATTAAATGAAATACATTTACCTTTTATATGTGGCTGAAAGTCACCCCTGTGTACTGGGTGGAGAACAGCACATGCATCATTTTAAGTAGAACTTCATTTCTCAAAAAATCCTGAACCTGATTTAAATCATGAACAGCCATTGTATCAATCCCACTTCTCAGGTTTGAATTTAATCCTGAATGTTTTCGGCGAAGTTTTATGCAAGTCAGAAATTTAGTAGAGTCTTACCCTACTTCATAATTCCCCAGAAAATGTTTATATCAACTTTAAGGATTTTTTCAGTGTCAAGTCGGGCTTTAGGAATTCTGTGGCTCTCTTCTGATGCTGGCCAGTAGGTTAACATGATAATAACTTTAGATTTGAATCACCAAAACTCCAGACTTGAACCAGTGACCCTGTAATAAAAAGATCCTTAAATTACAGAGGCTAGATCCATCCCTTGAGCCACCTAACCCAGCAAAATAACCTCTAAGAATAGCTGATAATGCTATACTTTTAAACAAGTTTCAGAAACCCTTTTTAATTTCCTGAGATGACATATCAACCTTCAGTCAGTTATTTGGATAACATGTCAGTACAATGTTAATTCAAACTTAAAATTCAAAATATCACCTTCTCTAAAACAAAGTTAAAAGAGATCTGTATTTTAAAAAATGGGAAACTTTCTAACTAGTATAACTCTTCATAGAGCTCCAAAACTTGTATACTTAAGTATTAACATTTACTATATTCATTTTTTATCGTATTTTTTGAAAATTAAATAAAAGATCAAATTTTCATTTATACAGAAAATCTTAAAGTTCCTAATTCAAAACAATGAACTAGGAACTGACCTATGAAGATTAAATGCTGATACAAGACAAAAAGATAGCATTAACAGGCCTATGAAATTTGCAATCTCTGTGACTTTTCTTTCATTTGAATGAAAGTAAGTAACATAGAACCCTTTCCAAATGGATGGAAACCGTAAGGATTAAAGTCACATCTTTATAGCTGTTGTCATTCTTCTGGTGACTCAGTTGTGTCATGTCCTGAACATCTAAACACAGAGCTAAAAGTGGAAGCTTCCAAGAACAATTTTCTCCTAAGCTTCAAACTGAAAATATGAAGCAGTTTTTAGAAGTGTCTATCATGACAAATCTAAATATACAGTGATAGCAAGAGGAAAAATAAACCATCCAATAGAAGAAAAACAAACTACAAGAATAAAACTTTGCAATGACTTTTGTTTCTTCATGCAGAAGTAAAGTTGTCAGTTTAGAAAACACATCAATTATGCTACTGACAAAATAATTTGGTTTATCATCAAGCAAGACTTCAGTCACTGGCTTTTGAACAGAATGGTGCCATGCTGCTTCTGTTGAAATAAAACTTCATCTCCTGCGGATAGCATCCTAATATCTACTGGAACCTAACGTAATTGAACATATAATGGGAATGTTAGATATCAATTGTTTAGTCATGATTGCATGCTTGGAATCAATGGTTTCTAGTCTTAACTTCTTCTTTGACAGTCCTTCACAGCTGAGGGTCATTGTCTTCCATGATTGTCTTACCTGTGTGTCTGAAGATGATTGATGAGGCCTTTCTTAAATCGACAGACACTACCGCAGCTTGGGCATGTGTTTCTGCATGGAGTAAGTGGTGCTGGATTCCTGATTTGGTCCATAACACATTGTTTCTGCCACTCCCACCTTTTCATCTCCTGTTGTTGTTGTGAGATTTCACAGTACAGAGAACTTGCAGCAGACTCTTCTCCATTTGGAGTGGTCGTGGGTGATAGTGGTCCACAAGTTGACGCTGATGTTGAATTTTTTGAAGTTGGTCTTGAGGACATCCCTGAAGCTGAAGCACTTTCTCTGCCCTCCTCTTGAACATATGCCTTGACAGAGCTGGGAGAATAAAACATTTTTATTCTCCCAACTCTTAACTACCCCTTACTCAGAATGTACTACAGGTATGCACTCATTAATTTATCACTGTTACAAACTGGCCAGACGGTATTTTAGGTGACAAAATAATTCTGCACGTCAGGGTGGAATTAAACATCTGTTCAATATAGTTCATTTGTCTTCCATGCAAATGTACTTGGTAAATTATTCACCCTTATTCTTCAATTTCTAGAGCCACGGATTTCTTAGGGTGATATCTTTTACTGGACTAGCCATACAGTTGGATAAAGTCAAAACAGCTTATGAATGCAAGACATTCTTTGTCAGGTCTGTGATTACAGGATGCCAGGAACAGTGTAGTAAAACACAATGAACAGGAGGGGCTGGGAGAAACACCCCGTTCTCACTAGGTATACTCAGAAGATAAAACCATGTATTTAAATCACATCTCATTTGCATATGTGTTTCCATACTAGCAACTTGTCCCTGCCTCTACAACTACTCCTTCTGCACTTTATTCATACTTTACCTAGCACATCTTCCTGAACTTGTATACAACATATGCTCCTTCTCTTTGTTCAAATCCCTCCCATCCAAGTCTTATAAAATGTAAATTAAGACAATACATGTTTAAGAAGAAAACTGTCAGCTCATAATTTCATTGCAAGTCTCACAATATTTCATATTTTGTTCTGAAGCATCAGCTCCTGGAACCATGTAAGTATGAGATTGTATTGACTTTCATTTGTTAAAAAATATTCCTCACCCTCATGGTTGAAGAAAAAAATTGAAATCCTGGATCCCAAAAGTCAAGAAACTAAGGGCAAATAAAACAGAACTTGTTTCCTTTCTATTCCCTTAAGGGTGTGTCTACACATAGCCATATGGTGATGTTGCTATGGCACAATGCTTTAGTACTTCCTCTTGGAAATACTAAAGTACAGCACAGTACAGGTGGTTACTGCACAATGCACTTGGCACATGGTTAGTTTTTGCTGCTATTTTGCCATAGCAGTGCGCTATACGGTGGGTGCACGCTGCTATGGTGATGTAGTTGCTAATCATGTGTAGACCCACGTGATCATTATGTCGCTGTAGCACAATATATGGTTTGTATCAATCTCACTATATTTTGGAGCTTGACTCAAGAATGTCTCATTTTAGCAAAGCTGCAAATAGCACATGAAATCATGTATTCTCTCCTCCCTGTATAATATTTTATACTTTGAGTAAAGGTCTCTATTATTAGTAAGGATTGGCTAGATCAGAACCACACTTTATCTTTTTTTTTTCACTTAGAAAACAGTACAACTGACCTGTTTTCAAACATATAAACTCATTTTGAGTTTGGCTTAGGTCTAGTGAACAGAACAACAGTTAGCACTTCTCTAGCAATAATTATACTTAAATGAAAATCTGCTTGCATATTTTCTGTGGCAAAATATCAAAGCCATTTCCTCTAAGATTATTGGTAAGAAGTCTTAAATTATCATTCCAATGATGACTGAGACTTCCCATCTCAGATTTGTACATCAGCATGATCATTTGGCCCACGTTAATACGCTGTCTCTTAGAGTCCAAGAAGTAGTTTTAAAAAATTTGTACTAGTTCTGATGATTAATCTGATAGTAATATTTTTAGGAAATATTAAAACCACAAACTAAACACAAATAGGCATTTTAATCCCTTTAGTGCTTTCAGATTTTTAAGGTATTTCTAGATAAAGTTTTTTTCTACTGTTTAAGTAACACTAATTTATTTTGATTTTTAATAAATGGTGCTAGCAAAATAGGTCTTGTGAAGGACTAGGAGCAACAAGGTTAATGTAGAAAAAAAATCCATATTGAGGAAGAAAAAGTTCATTCCTTTAAAAAACAGACCTGAAATATTTCACCTTGTATCTCCATCTTTAACATTCTGTTCCTAGAATGAGATGAAAGAAAATGTAAGTTCTGAAGCTAAAACTACAAAAAGGAATGGCTCAAATATACTATTTGCAAGGAAGAAAGCAACACAGTAGTGGCTTCTAAGCAGCAGTGAATGTGTGGTGGATTTGTAATTAGTATATGAAAATAATTAAACAAGTTCCAGAACTTTAGCCCAAGAAAAACTTTCCTATTTGCTCTATAGATACAATATTTATATACTAGTATTTTCAGTTTCCTTTATTATAAGGAACAAAGCCAAGAAAAGTTTACATTCAAAATTGAATGTTAATGTGGAATCAGAATTTTATATGCTCTTGGAATTTGTAGTTTCCAGATTTTCTTTTCTTGTCCTTTTTTTCCCCTCTCCTTTTTTGTTTTGTTTTGTTTTTTTGTTCAAGGAGTTGGTTTTTGTCTTGGGTTTTTGTAGCCTTGGTTAATTCATACAAACTTCTGTTTCAGTTTCCACATACATGAGGTGAGGAACATACTAAAAGCATACTAAACACAATTTCACAGAGCCAGTATAAACATTAATTAATGTTGTTTTAACTTTTAACATTGGGAAAGATGAAGAGTACCATAGAATGAAGTAATTAGTGAATCTTTCCTTTTATGTTTGTGGTTTTGTTCCTTTGGACATGACAAAAAATCTACATGTATAATAATTTAACTTTAGGGACAGATCGAAGGGGAAAGAGAGGGGGGTCTTGATTGTTACATTCTGATCTTCCGATGGTAACTTATTCATATGCAAAGGATAATGACAGCAATATAATAATATAAATAACATATATATTCAGACTTCAGAGGACAACTGATTCAGGGTGTTCAACACATTTGGGTGTTTACCCTGGGTTCTGGAGTTGCACCAATGCAGTGGCTGTGGCAGTCGTGCTGACATGCTGCAGATTAACAACTATCAGGCATATGTGACCCATGGGCCCTGGTGTAAGTGTAGAGGATGGGATACCTAGGAGATATTGTGACCTTAGATATATCACCTCTATGGCTCAGTTTTTCTTGGTGCAAAATAATGTGATATATGTTTTCTTTAAAAGTCCTCTATGAAGCTAATTTTATGAATGTTCATAAAGTCTTTGGATATCATGGGATAGAAGACGAAGTGTTATTATTTAAAATATGTCTGCAGAATTTAGCATCTGTTTTTCATAGCTGTTAGCACTACATTACAAATACTTGTTCACTTGGGCTAAATTTTTAAGAGATGTTGAGAGGATATTGCAAACTTAAGTTCAGTGCAGAGGGTCCAGTAGACGGTCCACTTACCATAAAAACCCCATTAACCACTTTACTTTGTGATTTATTTTAAATTTTGTGCATTTTCTGTTTTCTGAGTCTTCTGTCTGTTGCTGTTTGGAAAAGGCTTCCTTAAAATCTTTCCATCTTTCCATATGTTCCAGAGAGGCAGGTCACATGTTTTCATGAGGGGCAAAAGCTCTTTTAGAGTCACTGTAGGAGCCATAGTTGTAAACAGTGGTGAAAAAGCCAAGCACCCAGTCTTGGTGTGCCAGGAATGAGTACTTTCCTTGCAAATAATGGAGACCTAGGGGCTAGTACAAGAGAGGGCTATAGTAAGAGACTACATAAAGAGTAGAGACACAATCACCTTGTGAATGCATGAATGCTCCATTGGCAGAAAAGGCTCTTTGGGTAAATCTGGTCTCTTTTATTAGATAGTTGGATTTTTTTTCTTAGCAAGCTTTCTGGTTTTAAAACCCTTTGTCAGGCTGAGAAAGCATTTACAGTTGGTGTGTGCTCTTCTTGGATGGAATGAATTAACTCCATTCAGGAAGAGCACATTGCAACTGCAGATGATTTCTCAACCTGATGAAAGGTTTTTAAACCCAAAAGCTTGCTAAGAAAAAGATATCAGATCCCAGAGAACCTTGTCTGCCTATGCCCTTAGACCAACAGGGCTACAACCTACATGCTTGATTGTTCCATGGACTTTACTGGAGCTTGACTGACCACAGTTGAGGATATGATTTATTTACTTGTTTATTCACTCATCAAATATAGATGATCACTTCTGTTATTTTATAAAACATATTTATAAAAAAGAATATGAAAAGAAGCAAAACTGGAAGAATTTCTTTTAGTCTTTCAGAATGTATTATGTAGAAGGTATGTAGGTAAGAATGAAAAAAATAAGTTTATGCACGGGTTTGTACTGATAGCGACCAAGCCTCTCTTCCTGCACACTTCCAGGAATCCAAACCACCTATACTGGAGGGCAGGATCTTTACCGTGCTCTTCCCTCACCTCCGTTTTTTATGTTCCAGGAACATTGTTCTTGCAAGCCCTCTTCTATCTGTCATCAACCCCTCCCCACATCTTTGGCTACAAGTTCATGACAGTTAATATCCGGTCCCCATTGATTCTCCATCATAATTCCATTGAAATGTTAATGGTTGTAGATAAACCAGTCATACCAATCCCAATCTGCCTACATGACCTATGCCCAAGTACTGCATTGCTTATTCTTTTGTTCCAGGAAGAACTCAACCTTGTACAGCAAGAGGGTATCCATAGAAAAAATGGGGGAAGGGAAGAAGAAATAGGCCTAAATATTTATTATAAAAATAATAAGGAAATTTATTTTGTATTCTAAAGAAATCATAAGTATTTATCCTGTTATTTAAAGCCTTTCATAGTTAGGGTTGGAAATAGATTTGGATTTCAGTGCTAGTCAGATTAATATTTGAGTACTGCCTCCTTCAGCTGTGATCTTTCTGTAAACCTCAAACACATTTATAATTTTAATTTTCCATTTTCCTCTTCCTTTTCCTCTGTATTTCTAAATAGATACAATAAGAGGCACAAAGAATACTTGTGGATTCTTCTCCAGGAAATATGAGATATTAAGAATATTTGTCCCAGGAAATATTTTTCCTGGTCAAAACAAAACCTTGTAGCTGGTACTGGTATTGATGTTTTTAGCAGAAGAAATGAAGCTCAGTCATAGCACTGGACTGAAACTTTGCAGGGCTCATCTAAGTTTGGGTTCTTGTCAATCTTTTATTTGTTTCCTTATATGTGGGAAAGAAACTTCTCCTGTAGGTTTCCTCGCAGCAGGTGCTGCAGCTGCATCTTGTTTGCTTAAAAAATACATAAGGTAGAAGATTGTGCACTGGAAACAAAGTCAGGGTTTGGATGATTTTATTTATGGATAAATCTTTATTCCAGTATTTCTGTCAAGTAGCTGAAATGTGTTTAGGGAGCTACCAAGGGGAACAATCTACTCTCTAAGCTACTGTGACTCACTGTAAGTCCCTGCTAGGAGGGATGGAAGGATGTAAGGAGATTGAAAATGTTCTATGAGCTCATATGAACACAACTTCTCATACTTGTTTAGGCCTTGGGAGGCTTCACCAAATTTGCACACATCCCCATTAAATCTGAGCCTGTACTTTGGTCATCATCTGTATGGCATATGTTGGGGCCTATGCAGGTTTCCATTCCTAGCTATATCATTGTTAAAACTCAGCCCTATGTAAGGCCCAATGACTAGGGAATCTGACGAACCAATTGCCTATGGGCTCCTGATACTCATTAGCCAGAGCAGAGCAGGGGGCAGACAATAGCACACACTGCGTTCAACAACTTTATTGAAGTGAAGGCAACTTCGGGAGGGTCTCCACCAAACAGAGGAGCAGCCACATACAGAATCTCATTGTGTTCATACATTTATACTTTCCAGGCCATGCTCATTAGCATTAAACCATGCCCAGCTCCCTCCTGCTAAACCCATGGCTCAGCCCCTGTATTTACATGGAATTGCCTATGCATTCATGAAACTTTCCACTCTGCGCCCACATGAGGTTATCACCCCTACCTCAACCCTACTTCACCCCTACTGTCTTTGGTCACTTACAGTTCTCAAAAGCCTTCTTTTATATTTTCAGTATACCACTGGTTTCCCTCCCCTGTCTGATTTAAGTTCCTCTACCTCACAACTAAACAAACAGTCAAACAATTCACCATTTAGAGCCCCTAAGAAAAAAATGCCTAGTGAAACCTCTAACTTGAAACCAAGACCCTTCAGTGTTTAGGCTCAGCACAAATCAACGAGGGAAAAGAGTAGGAGAAAAAGCAGATTGCAAACAGCAGGGGAAAAGGAGCAGGAAAAAAAGGCGGGAAAATACAAGGGTTCACCATCCTAACAATCACTGCCTCCTAGCCTGTTCTTTTTCCTGCCTCTGTGCTCTATACCCCCAAATATCTGTTGCAACAAGGTACAATAAAATACCATCAAATACACGGTATTCAAAGATACAATGTTGTGAGCAGCGGTGGATCCAGGAGGGAAGCAGGGGCCTGCCCTGCACATTCTCATCCCAGTTCTGCAGCGAGTGGGCAAGGAGACAGAGCAACTGGAAATGGGGTTTCTCTTTGAAGCTGCCATCCACAGCTCTGCCCTGCACTCTGTGCACTGTTCCCCTCAGCAGAAGCTCCCCAGGCCCATGGGAAATGCAATGGAGAGTAGGAACTTGACCCTTTCATAGCCATGGAGCTTGGTACCCCATGTAGGGCCTCCCCACAGCCCCTGGCTGGAGCAGGGCGGGAGCAGGCTTATACGTTCTCCCACCCCTGGTCAACTAGAGACAGCAACAGCAGTGAGCTTCCAGGTGCTCCTGCTACTTGCCCACACCTAAGTGTCCCCTGTGGTCCTCAAACAGATGCTGGATAGATCCCCATCTAACCCATGCTGCTGCTTTCCCTCAAGCCACCAACCCCACATTGATATTCTCTCATGCCCCCATCCCACATTGCCATTTACAGAAGCCCCCAGCTGAAGCTGTCCCCTGTCAGCACGTCAGTAGGAGCACCAGGATGGTCCCCTTTGTTGCACTCTAGTCATCAGCTGCTGGAGAGGATGAGAGGGCAAAGAGAGGGGAGGTGATGCCCAGAGCTGGGGGGGGTGGGCTGTGTACATTGCCCAAAAAGCCCCCAGCAACTGCTGCACATGTGATGATGGGCAAGGGAAGGGCGTGAGAAGGGGGATCTGCAAGATCCCCATGGCACTGATGGCATGTCCTACATCCCAGTTTTCTAATTCCTGCATCTGCCCATGAGCACTTGGTATCTTCTACCCACTTATTCACACTCAGACCCATGCAAACATCCTCTACTAGTATAACTTTTACTTCTGTCAGAGACTCTCTCAGCTATAAGGAAGGAGCAGGATTTAACCTTAAATTATAGGTTTGATAACATAACCCCCACTAAAACCATACACAAACTACTTTTTTTCTTCCTTCCTTCCTTCCTTTCTCTTTTGTTTTCAATTGTAAGCAAACTGCATCAATAATATCACTAACTGCACCCTTTACATAGTATTGGTAATAAAGAACTTTCTACAAGCACATAATAGCTTGTTGGCTTCATAATAAGGGCAAAAATATACCTGCTAGTGCCTGATGACCTGCTCTCTCTATAACGTGTGATTTTACTGCGCACACTTAAGCAATGGGGCATCAGGCACTATGTTAAATGATGTGTGAAGGGCCATGGCCTGAATGTAATGGCTGCAGTTAGGAACTAGATCATCAATTTCAAATATCAATGACCGGTGGCGATAGCACAGGTCACAAATCACTGTGCTCCTATTAATGCACTGGAATCTTACAGGATGCCTGGCAAGGTCCACTACAGGTTTGAAAGGAGATCTTTTATTGGATCATTATTGCATTGCCCCCATGAATTAAGGGGAATGGCAACAAAATTGGGGGTCTAAAGAAATTTGTCCACATTGGCGTATCTTATACTTGCTTTCAACACAACTGCAAATTACAGAGGATCCACCAGAAATGCAGGTATTGTGAAGCAGTACTGTATAATGGGCAGACTGGACATTGACACTAGGTGGAAGGTGAGCAGGTAATTGTTTGTCTCATGTAGCGAATTACATGTATAGTAATGTAAATTATAATGATTTTATCCCAGATTTTCCTGGTGTAATTCTTTACCAGAATGGGGGGGTGGGGAAGGGGCAGGGAGGACAGTGCTCCCCTTCATGGCTGTGGTGCCCTGCAAGACTGACTAGGCCAGGTGCTGCCCACAGGGCACTGTCACTGTGGAGGAAGCACTAGCCCCCTTGCAGCTCAGGGATCGCTCAGCTCACCAGCAGCTCCCCATCCCCACTGCCAGAGATAGAGGTAAGGATTAGACCTGACCCTTGCACACATGCCACGGGGGTTTATTTTGATTTAATTCTACCTAAATTGAAGCAGTGTCTTTAAAAACCCATCACTTTCATTTAGGGAGAATTAAACTGAAGTAAACCCCTATGGCTTGTCCAAGCAGTCTATTTTACTGAGATGCTGGTAAGATATTGGTAAGAACACTGGTTCTCATATAGATAAAAGCTACCTTGTCTGAACCCTAACAAAAAATACCTGGAAAATGGCCTTGGTTTGGAGGCCTTTCTGGGCATGGACATATACTAAACTCAGATATTGCTGGCTACACAACTTTGGTCCTAATTTGCCAGTAGGAGTGTCTGTAGACATGTGGGACACTTGGTCCAACATGCTTTAATTACACACTGGATCAGATTAATCAAACAGATTAATCAGAGCAGACTAATTGAGCCTGCCAGAGTGTGCTAATTAGCATGCTCCAGCAGCATCAGTGTCTTGTGTATTTAGTGTCCCCCTGCTTCAAAATGGCAATGAGGGCACCTCTGCTGCCCTTTTGAAGCATGGGATGCTGAATACATGAGGCATTGTAACTGCTTTAATTAGAGCAACTCCTGAGAGCCTCTCTGATTATAGTACCCTCCCCCCACCTCCGGAGCACATGTAAAGACACCCTGGGTTATTATACTTGTATACATTTGTAATTTTATTGTGACCAGTGATGCCATAGTCATGTGAAATAGGTGTAATACTGAGTAAATGGACTCTCCCTATATTTGAGAGACCAGAGAAAATCCAACAAAATTGTTTGGAATTGGCATTATGGATAAGACAGTTGGGACAGGGAGGGTACTCTTATCTTAATCCTTCTCACTGAGCAGGAGGAAGAAGTATGCCATCTCAGTCATGATAGCAGTTGTCATAACTCTTTCAAATAGTATGTGAAAAAATGAAATCACGCAGGCAACTAATTGCAGATGTGGTCTCAGAAATCTTGTCTAAGATAATAACAGTTCTACCTTTTTCTAACTGATCCATCCCAGTGAAGTTGGTCTTCATAGGTCAACTGTGAAAGTTTTAGGGAAAGAATTTATAGTCAAAGGCTTAAAAAGAGGAATATTATGATCAAACATAATGGAGTCTATCTCAATACATATTTTAAAGTCTCATTCCTGCTCACATTAATATTAAAAATGTAATATTATTAACAAAATCTAGCACAGTAAAATGTTGCTTTTTTAGCACCCAGAATAAATTCATAATTTCAGAACTTCTCACTTTGATATGATAAATAATGTATTAGACTGCACAACCCATTGGGCCCAAAACAGTTTCAGCATAAGAAAAATTCAAAGGAGTTACATCCCTTTGCCTAATATCAAAATTAAAAACTTTATTTTAAAATATAGGAACAGGTTGCCTAAGGTTTTGACTGTTCTCAACAGCTTTTGTAAGAGATTCTGAACTCCATGGAAGAGCAAACCTAAGTAAGGAAGCTTAAAAAGCTAGATACATGCAAATATTTTCACTAAAAATGCTCTAATATTTATATTCCAAATGCACTCTCCAGAATCATTAGCCAAACTGAAACTGAAATAAATGTGAAAATAGAGCATATACTTTGGAGCAGTGATTCTCAACCAAAGGGCTGTGGCATTTTGGCGCTGCCTTGAGATTCTTTCAGGTGTACCACAGGGTGTCAGTACGGTTATGTACTAACATTGCATGACACATGATTCACATAATAAACCCACAACTTGAAATAGGAGTACATAACTTTAAAGTATTCTAACCTGTTGTGGTCTTTCTGAGCTTTTTGCAACAAAGAATCACTATTTTCTGTGGCCAAAATCAAGCTGGCATTTTCCAAGGCAGACCTGGAGTCTATTGAGGGATCCCCTGAGTCTACTGAGGTTGAGAACCTCTTCTTTAACGTATTTGCTGCAGAATTTAAAATAGAAAAGAAAGTTAGGTCAATAAATGTAACTTCTGTACATACCCTTAGCCTACCTGTGTAACCTCCTTGAAAGCATGTATGATTAAGCATTTAGGGCACTTTTACATGTGATTCATGGGAAGAGGTGGGGAGGTGAGGCACTTTAATTAGAGTGGACCTGACAGCTGCTTAATTAAAGCACACAGTGTCAACCCTGAACTTCAAAATGTCACTGGGGGCACTTGAACTAAAGCTCATTTGACACACTTTAGTTAAAGCATGCCCCCCCCCACCATTTTTGAAGCATGGGGACACTGATACCTCAGACACAAAGGCTGCCTGGAGCACAGTAATTACCATGCTCCAGAAGACTCAGTTAATCAAGTCTGTTTTGACACTCTGTAATTACATGTCTACAGGCACCCTTAGATTGACCTAGCCCTAGTTAGGTCAATCTAAATACAACTTCTGTATGTAACCATTATTGTTTCATAGTTGATAGGTTTGGAAGGGACCTGAGCAGATCATCAAGTCCAACCCCTTCCCATGGCAGGAAAAAGTACTGAGGTCAAACGACCCCAGCAAGGTGTTCATCTACTCTCCTCTTAAAGACCCCCAGGGTAAGAGCCAGCACCACTTCTCTTGGAAGTTGGTTCCAAATCCTAGCAGCTGTGACAGTGAAGTAGCGCCTCCTGATATCTAGCCTAAATCTACCCTCTGCCAGCTTGTGACCATTATTTCTTGTCACTCCTGGTAGTGCTTAGTGGGAACAAGGACTCCCCCAATGCCTGCTGGTCCCCTCTGACTAGTTTGTAAATGGCCTCTATATCCCCCCTCAGCCTTCTCTTATGGAGGCTGAACAGGTTCAAGTCCCTTAGCCTCTACTCATAGGGACCTGCTGTCCCCTGATCATGCGAGTGGCCCTCCTCTTGACCCTCTCCATGTTGTCCACATCCCTCCTGAAGTGTTGCACCCAGAAGTGGATGCAATACTCCAACTGTGGCCTGACCAGTGTCACACAGAGGGGGAGGATCACCTCCTTGGACCTTCTTGTGATGCATCTGTGGATACATGACAAGGTACGGTTGACCTTCCTGACTGCGTCCGCACACTGTCGGCCCATGTTCATTTTGGCATCAATAATGATACTAAGATCCTTATAAACACCACTTACAGTTTGCCCATAAGCGTGTATGTGTTCATTAAGCGTACTCACAAAGACTTCACTCTGGCTATGCAAGTATGGAGTAAAATCATGTATACATGGTGGGGGAAGTCTCAAAATATTAAATAAAATTCTATGAGTAGGGGGTATTAGGTGCCAGAAGAGAGACAGATCACACTTGTGTTGTTGCTCAGTGATTTAATGGCTAGAGTACTTGCCTAGGGATCTTGAAGATGCCCCGCTAGCAGTCAAAAGAGGGAAATATATGTTATCAGAAGGAAAAGAATAATCCAGAAGGGGTGTAGTTTAATGAGAAAAATCCTGCTATTGTCTAAGCCCATAATCCAAATGAGTCACTTCCCAGAAAAATTTCAAATGTTTCAAGTGCTGCTTATCTATTTCTTCCAATGAATGGAGGGTCCAGAGGGTTATCTTCATGCTGGAAATTGCCCAGTGTGAGCAGCTTGGGTATCCAACTGCCATCAAATACTACTGGGATCCAGAAATTAGGTGGGACAGTGCTTAAGAATTTGTGTATCCCGCTACTCAAGGCCCAGTCTGTAGCCCACCCCAGTAACTGGATAAATAACTCATGGTGCTCTGGCCAGGTGCCAGAGGACTGGAAAAGGACCAATGTAGTCCCCATTTTCAAAAAAGAGAGGAACAAGGACCCAGGAAACTATAGGCCCATTAGTCTTACCTCGGACCTGGGGAAGCTCTTTGAGAAAATTATCCAGGAACACATCTGCAAGGGACCAGCAGGGGAGATTATGCTTAGGGGCAACCAACACGGGTTCATCAGTGGCAGGTGTTGTCAGACCAACCTGGTTGCCTTCTGTGACCAGGTCACAAAATCCTTAGATGCAGGTGTCATGGTGGATGTAGTCTTTCTGGATTTCAGGAAGGCCTTTGACACTGTCTCTCACCCAATTCTCATTAAAAAATTAGGCGACTGTAGCGCTGATGCCTACAAGGTCAGATGGGTTGCAAATTGGCTGGAGGGCCACACCCAGAGAGTGGTGGTGGATGGGTCATTTTCGACCTGGAGGGATGAGGGCGGTGGGGTCCCCCAGGGCTTGGTCCTTGGTCCCGCCCTGTTCAACATCTTCATCAGTGACTTGGACGAGAGGGTGAAAAGCACCCTGTTCAAATTTGCAGATGACATTAAGATGTGGGGAGTGTGTTCAGAACTCACATAGGTTAAAGACTGCAAATCAATCAGTGGCACTCCCTATGACTCTTATACCTGCCTTCTGACCATTTTTACCCTGTTTGCTGTCTGTCCTGCCTGTTTTAAGCATGCAAGGAGGAGCAAGTAGTGAAAAGACTGATTGTTAGGACTCAATGGGTGCATCCAGACAAGCGTGCACGTGCCTCTTGCCCCCTCAAACCCCTTTGAGGAGGGGCAACAGGCATGTGCAGGAATGAAAAAATGTTCCCTGCACTGCCAGTTTACAGTGTGGGGAGAAAATTAAACCAGGATATCCAGGGGTCTAAAAAAGCCAAAGTTTAAAAAAGTTTTAAAAAGTGGAGCAGGGCACAGTCTAGGATTTGATTTGCACTTACTTCAGACAACTGGAGGCTGGGTCCTCCACAGAGATGCTCTGGCTGCTGTGGTTGGCCCCTCGCCCTGGTACCAAAACATGCGGGGGGCCAGGCTGTGTGTTTCAGCACTAGGGATCCAGTGCAAGTGAGTAAGGGGTCAGTGGGCTGGAGGAGGGGGGAGAGGACCATGGGGGGACCCCCAACAGCCCTACCCACTCCTTCAGCCCCCCTGACCTCTGCCATGGCTGGCTCCTCCCCCCACCAGCCCATAACCCCTACTCTGGCTGGCCCCTTCCACTGCCACCTCCCCCCCTCACAAGGCCACTGATCCCTGCCCTGGCTAGCCCCTCCCCTGGCTAACCCTCCTGAGGCCCCCAAACCCTGCTCTGGCTGGCCTCTCCTACCTACCAGCCCCTGCAAGGCCCCCTGATCCCTGCCCCCACATAGTTTAAAAAATCCAAAAAAACCCCTAAACCCTGGCACTTACCAGCAGTCTGGCTGCCATCTGGCTGACTCAGGCCCCACTCACACAGTGCAGGGTAGGGTGACAGCCCCAGTGGCCCCAGCCCAGGCCCTGCTTCCCCCCCCCGCTGTCCTGCACTGCCCAGGGGTGTTCTGTCAGGATGCCCTGGAACTCCCACACCCCTGTTTCTAAGGTAAGCAGAAGCTTTTTTCCCCCATTTTTTCTATTTTTTTCTGGGTTTTTTTTTTTTAAGTGATGGTGCCTGAGGTTGTGGAGGTAGCCATGGGGGTCTGGGGGTGCAGGTTGTGAGGTGAGGCTGGGTGACGCAGCCACTGGAGGGTCTGGGGGAGCGGGGGGTG
>NW_017728918.1:38398016-38422098 GCF_001723895.1 Crocodylus porosus
TAGGGAGGCCAGTGGCAGGACCCTGCCTGCTCAGAGCTGGCACCTTGGACCCAGCTGGCTGTGGCTGACCTCCTGGCCAAATGGGGCCAGGAAGACATGCTTTGACAGTTCAAAACAGGCCACCACACCTGGAACATCTTCCAGGCGATAGCTGCCAAAATGGCCAGGCATGTGGCACAGAGGCCAACCCTGCAACCACAGTCCATTGGCATCTTGCCCATCTGCCTGAGCTCCTTGCCAGCACAGCTTTTTATACTGGTGGGGCCAGGACAGCGCCGCTTTTAATACTGCCTGGGACAGCACAGGTGCTGGCCCTAGGCTCTAGCTGCCCCTGGCTGCAGATCTGGGAGCAGCCAGGCAGGATTATTTTGTCCCATTTGCCAGTTTGGTGGCACAATTTGCACCAAAGTGCATGTCTGAACATGTGTGCTGAAGCAAAAGCCCCAGCTCAAATTTGCACCACTTCTATTTGAGCAGCTGCAAGCTTACATGCTTGCACGTGTGGATGCACCCAATGTGAGGAAAAAGGATCAGTATGTTCAATGCTTGTCTCTCCTGATTTTAACATGTAGCAGCAATCTAACAACATATGTGGGGCCCATACCTGAACATGATATGCACACAATATAAGTAAGCAGAAGTGTCTGAGGGGTCTTATTTGTGAAGTATCTCTGATTCAGTTAGTCTATAAAGTACATCTCTACCTTGCAGCAAAGTAGAGCATGATTTAGAAACAGAGCTTAATGATTCATGGTACTTTAACTTAGCGGGCATTCAGCTCTGAAGGGGAGTCCTGCACTGTGGACCCTGGCTGTTTACACGTGTTTCATTAAACAGCCTAAGAATTAAAAAAAAAGCAACCCCCCCAAAAAACAAAACAAAAACAAACAAACAAACAAAAAACAGAAAGGGAAATCTGGAGAGAAGAGATTAAAAGCTGAGAGGTAGAAGCGATAGGTTTAAAACTCTTCAAACTGAGGAAGGGTTAGAATTCATGTCTCCTAGTTCCTGAGTGAGTGCTCTATTAAACTATTAAATGACAGGTAGGAAATGGTGTCATGGCCAACTGCCACAGATTAAAAAGGACCTTGGTTACTCTCTTCAGAAAGCCTTTCTTTTGGATAGGTTCCAGGCTCCTGATCCTGAATTGATGGAGGTGATTCAAGTACACAGCATATTTTCTTGCATGAACACACCCCAGAAAAAATAAACACCTTGTTTTTGAAAGGCAGAATGAAGGAGAAAAAATGTTTTTGTCATTGTTGTGGCTGCATAGAGCCTAGTGCTGATCTCACTTCTCCTTCCTGTCCTGCTTAACTAAAACTGAATCTTTAGCTGCTACTGAAGACTGGTTTACGTGCCTGGATCTATGATTTTGAAAACAGCTAAAGAATCTGTGTAAAGGAGAGAAAAAGCTCAGCTAAAGAGACTGTTAAATAGGAGGAGACAGACCAAGAGCAGCTAGCTGACAGCAACATTACCCTACAAAAGTTTGGTTTTATTAGTGGAACATCAAGGCCATTAAAAAAGAGAAATGACTTGGCAAGCTGCATGTATATTTATTTTATAACTATGTTCTGTAAATAGGCAATGGATGGAGTGGGAAAGACTTTGTTTCTGCTGCGACATGGCAGGAAGAATGTTAAGAAGATGGGTTACGTACGAGGGAGATTGGATAAATCTGTGGGTGTGGCAGCCACTGCCCACTATTCAAAGATGTAGACGTTCTTATGGGTAAATGAACCTGAGGGAGTGGGATTAGAGTTCTTGAAATACTGTAAGACAGCTATTAATATGATATGAAAGAAAGATATGATAACACTAACTGGGTATATGATGGAAGGACAGACGGCAAATATGTGAAAAGGAGTGATAAATAGTATATTGAAAGGAGAAAATACAGATATCATATGGAAAATGATATTCTTTTTGTGAGGGGCATTCAGTATAAATGGGTAAGATCAGCACTGTGCCTGAGAGAAGGATGTGGGGCTGAAGAATCTGTATTGCATATAATTTGGGACTGCCTTTTTGTGCAAGGAGGGGGCATAATGATTTTTGAAGGCAATCAGTATGAAACATATGAAATTAGGTTGTATGGGTTAATGCCCAAAGAACTGGAGGCACAGAGACTGAGAACCATATTACTTTGTGCAACCATAGTGTTATGGAAGGTGAGAAACCTACTGTTGGTCAAGGAATTGGTTTTCACCAGAAGAGAGTGTTTGGAGTCAGCAATACATGTATTAAAATTGTATTTGGGTCAAGACATGGATGAGATAGGAAAGGAGAAGGCAGTGAAGAGTTGGAGAAAAGAATAGAGCTGTTTTTTCCAAAAGGACAAAGAGATGGAGTGAAAGTTATTGCTGCTTCTTGCGTTGGGAGAGTTTTGTGAGACATTAGTGGAAAGGGGTGCAAGGTATTGTTTCTAGGTGGAGGTTAACAAGTTTTATGCCAATGTAGCTCTTTTTAATTATTTTGTTCTAATAAAGAGAGCTTCCAGTCAGCATCTTAACCAATATGTCTAAGATCAAATGTAGCATTTTTGGTACTAAATGGAGGCTGGCAGGCTGGCTCTGACCCTTCTGGTGCTGGCCTAGTATTGTAGTATTGCCAGGCCTGGTGCCACTTCCCTGCAGATGGAACATTTACTTGTTATTTTAAGGGCCACACACAACCACACATACAGGTTCCCATCAATATGTTTGTTTGCCCAATATAGAATATGTGTTTTATGGTCATGCTGAGGGTTGGCTGCATTTAATCATCTTCATAGTTGTTTTCCATTCCTTAGCATATGGTGGTTTTGGCAATAGTTTCATATATTCATAGATATTAGGGGCTGTAAGGAGAAAATTGGGTCGAGCCCTCTTCCACCTGGTTTAATGATAGACAATAAATTTAATGAGGTTTACTTGTATACAAAAATAAGACAAATCTCAAATTGTATTTTAGTAAACATGGTCATTTTAGTGGCTTGACAACTTCTTGAAAATCTTAGTTCATGTGCTTCTACAGTAGTTCTGAAGCCTCCAGTTTCTATCTTTAGCAACCTTTTCCATAGTGTCCATACTGCAATGGAATCCTGTCGTCTATACAGGTGCTTCTTCAAGAACACATTTTCATTCAATGGAATTGGATAGCGCTGACTTGAAATTACTGAGTTCAGTAAGGTTATTCCACACTGACAACAAAAAGATACCAGTTTAGAATGCAAAGAAAATGTACAGACTGGAGGATAAAATCATGTACAGGAAAAATGGAAGAAACTTAACAGAAACCAAACCTAAACAGGCCAACTGCATGCTATCTGTGTAATATTAGGGGTTAAAAATCTTGCCTCTTATTCCAGCACTTTACAGATGTGCTTTGCACAGATGGTATGCATGAAGAGGCACAGTTTCCTGTGAACTCAAGAAGAACAAATCACGTCCTCACAATTTTATTCTAATCAATAAATTTCAAATGTGTGTATTCTTACCAACTAATTCTGAAGGAGTTCCATGCTACAACAGATTCTCTACATAGAGTATGTTGGCCCCTATTCATCATAACAGCTAAAATATACATGTGGGTCACTTAATGATATGGATTTCTGTATGTATGTTAGTGAGTAGAAAATTATAAAGATCTAAAAGCCAGAACTGTTACAAGAAGCTATTTAAAAAGAAATCCATTACTGTTTAGATTGTGGTCATAGTTCATCTATGTTCATGCTGTATTATCTTTATCATCTTTGTAAGCCTATCATGGATGATATAAATTAATGGTGATAATAATAATAATAATAATAATAATAATAATAATAAATGACACTATCCTGCAAGGAAAGTGGGCAGTGCTGTGGGTTGGGTGGGGTAAACTAAGGCCCTTCTCTTCTGTGAACATTAGATAATAGCAATTTTTATCTTGTGTGCCTAAATGAATCTGATTGGAACATCAGGGCATACAGCACCAAATACAGCAGGCATATGGATTTCCTGCACTTCCCCACTATGTAATCGACAAGGTTTGACTAAAGGGAAAATTGGCAGATGGTAGAGGACAAAACATAGCTCTATCTGTGAAACAGCGAGAGTCTTGAATTAAGTAGGATTTTGTTTGTTTGTTTGCTTCGTCCAATTTATTTAGCTTTTATTTCATCAGAACCTTAGTTATTTTTTACTATGCAAGAATAGAAGCCACATGAGTCCTCAAAGCACTCATTTAAAATGGTATACTTTTAAATGAAATATTCCTTCCTCCACTAGAATAAATATCTCAGACTTTTTTTCCTGAATCTGATCCACTTCCAGTGAACTGTGCTGGCCTCTTTACATTGACTTACATTAACTTTTGTAAATATGCCATATTTTGATTCAGCAGATATATAGATTTTCTCTCTATATATATGTATAGTTTCTGTTCTGCATACACACATACAAAAGGGCCCGACAAAGAAAGATATCTTCTCTTGATCAGTAGATGGCAAGCTTGCTACATGTAAATTTTAAAACATTTTATCCTGTTAGCGTTTACAGTATTAGTGTTATGCTGTATAATAATTTAAGATAGCTTTAAATTCATCCTATTTAGTTTATTGTAGAAATGAATTGTACATAATGCACTCCATAGAGAAGATATATGTAACAGGCTTCAAGGTGCTACTGTAAAGAAATAAATTTGTCTTAATTAATATATTTCCTTACTTCCCACAGCTATTTTTTCTGGTATATCTTAAATTACTACATGGTTTATTTCTCAAGGGATTTTTTACTTTTATTTGCAACTTGTTTTATTCATGCAGGGGTTTTTCTCAGTTGTACATAGTTACTGTACCTCACATCTTTTCCAAGGAAAAGCTTGTGTTTAGCTCCATATAAATGCAGCTAATAATCAGGATTATCTATAATCTGACTTCTGGAATCAACCTATAGGATAAAATATTTGATTTAGTATATATCTCCAATTAAGTTTGAATGCATTGTGCAGGGATTTTTTTCTTCAAACATTATAACCATATTTTTCTATCAAGAGTAATATGGTAGGGCTAAACAGCAAGTAAATAAAATAAATAATAGGAAAACAGGAGTGTGCAAGCATAATTCAATTATTTTAAAAAGTGAATATAGGATTAAGGGAGATGACTGGCAGACTGAGAAACTATAGGTTTTAATTGTCTGGGGCCAAAATACATATTGAGCTACTTCCTTTGTGCTCTTCAATGGTTAGCCTTGTTTGCTGTCTTGAATATTCCAGAATGAGTGTATGCAATCTATATTGACTGTAAGTAATGGAAATTGTTCTCTAATAGCATGAGGTTGCTAAAAGTTTGGCACCAAAGCTCATTTAAATGCCTCCAGAAGAGAAGCCACACATCACTACTACCTGTTCTTCCTGATCTTGGGACTTCCTGATGCTTTAGTAAGAGAAAAGTCAAATGCTTTAGGTTTTGTTTTTTGGGTTTTATTTTAACTTAGGTATGCCAGGGAATTTTATTAAATATTTGGCATGGACAGTAACTAAAATGCTTTATGGAGATAAAGAAAATAAAACAAAGAACTGGTTATTCATTATAATTGTAAAAGCTTCACTGAAAATGCTGCCCTTAAATATATGGTGAAGGGGGAAATGACTCAGTCTCGATGAAAGGGAATGTAAAGGTTCTGTTGTATACTTTACACCGTTCTCTAGAGCCAGCGTAATCCCCTTTTTGCAAGTAGGTTCTTTAGATTTGAGTATAGGTTATGTTGAAGCCTGAGGAATGACTGGCAGAGTCAATGAACACTCATTTTTTAGAGTTTGATTCTTAAGCAACTCAGCGAAGGCCAGGCAAAACATAGTTAGTACTTTGTACTGCTCATCACTTATAATGTTCATAGTTTCTGCTTTCTGAAGAAAGCAGAAATAATGCTGAACCAGTGAAATAGGCATGGCAATGTGGCACCTGAATGAGTAAGTAGTTGGTCCTTAAATAACTATAGAAAGATAACTGAAATGCTTTGGGGGCTATCGTCATATAGCATTGCTTTGTACAACATGAGGAAAAACATCAAGCAAATTCTTGAAACCATATTATATTGTCTATCTATGACTGCTGTTTTCTGTTCACACAACTAATTACTAATTGTGTTTGCCAGTCAAATACTTTTGAGCAAAGGACAGGAATTATAAATTCTTGGACTTCAGGCAAGGCCAATTCAAGTGTACTCAAGCTTGATAGTTTATCTGAAGCTTTGAAAAATATCTGCATGATTCAATTAAGCATCTGCAGTGTAACTGTTGTGAATGTACACATTCAACATTGTCTAAGTGCATTGAAAAAAAGCTAATAATATAGGTGACCAGTACAATAACTTACTTAATATCTAAATCAAAACATAGTGAATTCAAGGGGAGTCTTCTGTGTAACTTTAGTGTGCTTAGGATCAGCTTCAAAAAGAAAACAGTACCAACCATGGTAATTCTTGTACATTTATTATGATAAGGTTGTTCCCTCTTCTATGTATAAGAAATAGCCCTTCACACAGTAACGTGAAAAAAAAATACATAGAAAAGGATTGTGTGATCACTTTATTTGCCAAGGATTTATGTTAACTTACTAGAAAATAAGTTAACTTAACAATAACTTGTTAAGTTTGTGAATGCCTTGTAAAACCAAGGAAAACCCCAAGTTTGCTTAGTACTTCAATTGGGTGAATGTTATTAAATTATTAATGGAGATTTCTTGTGGTTTTCCACTCAAGACAGGTGTGTTCTCCTTTTCTCCCATCAGTCCTCCTCTAGTCTATTGACTAGAGAAATCAAAAGTCAGACAGACATCACAAGGCAAAAGTCAACAGCCTGGGTGTCAAGCCAAGAGGCAAGTCTCAAATACCACACTAAGAAAACGCACCAAGTCTATATCCAAAATGTCAAGCCAAGGATCTAGATCCAGAGACTGGAAAACAGGAGTTATGTTGAATTAAAGTGCCAAAAACAAACCAATACAAGCAAGGCTAAGAAACAGAGTTAGGAAGCCAAGAGACAAAGCAGAGTCAGGAGCAAGTACCAGAAAGCAGGGAAAAAAGGAAACCCAGGCAGGGAGAAGGAGAGAAGGCAAGGAGATGTGAATAGGCCAACTAAATCATGTAGCTGAGTGTAATACAGTGCCATCCTTAGTGACCCTTAAGGGTGCCTGTGGGCACTCCTGACTCTCTTTACATTTGCCCTTCCTGCTGGGAACAGACTCCCTTCACTCACCTGCTACATCTTGTTGTTTCTTTGGGTTCCGAAGATGAGGCTGCCCCAGGATTTCCCTGAGTCGGGTCTGCTCATGAACACGTTGCAGTGATGAGCTTCATCCTTAGAGGGCTATTTGCACATTCCTACCTTCCCTTAATGTGCCCCATGCCTCACAGGTGTTGCGTGTATTATGTCCCTTTGTAGGGGGCTTCAGCCTCCTGAGTTCTGCCCCTTTCGTCTGGCTAAGCCTACCAGCCGAGGTCCACAATCTAGGACTTAGAGGCCCTAGCTCCACAAACCACTCTCGGCTACTAGCACTTTAGACCATGGCACCAGGCTCCCTGGTCTCTTTAACAGTGCACCACTGTGGTGCTGAGTTGTTGGGGTCTCAACCTTCCCCAGCTTTGCCCCTTATTCTATAGCTTGGCCTCCCAGCCTAGGCCCACTAGGTAGGACCTAACATTAGGGGCACTAGCGCATCCCTCCATTCTGGTCTGTGTGCCTTGTATGGTTGTGCCTGCTATAGCACATGCTCTCTAACCCTCCAGTTGTGTCCCATGGACACTAATGAGGCCTTCACCTCCCCTAAAGCCTCAGCCACAAACCACCGGTTAAAAATAGAACATAAGCAATAAGCTGGAACAACAATATAGGTAAAGAAGGCAATTTGCCTATTTACATTTCCAGGGTCTCTGTCTCTCTGCATCCCACCTTCACCTGCTCTCTCTCTCCTGTGGAGCTGCCACAGCGTCTTGTGAATTCTCAGGAGTCTGCCCTCTCTACAGCTTGGGGTTCCCCTGGTCATCTCAGGCCTGGCTTATATAGTTCTGGCCTGACCCCTCTTCTGGTCACCTGATGCCCCATCAGCTGACCAGCCAGCCAGGAGCAGCTTTTAACCCCTGCTCTGCCAGCAGACTGCGCCTGGAAGGCTTTAGTCTTAAAAGGACTGCCCTGCTTTCCAGTAACAGGGCTAGGGTTCCCTGTTACACTGAGATAAAGCCATCTTGGAACCAAATGGACACCTCATTTGTTAAGCCAGAGAGCAGAGATTTAACCCTCACAACATATGTGTGGTGGTAAAGGCATTTTTCTGGGAAATGAAATAGATTCAAATCCCCATTGACTGGGTGCATCTACACATGTGGTTTACTGTGGAGTTGGCTAGTTAGCTCTGCAGTAGTATATCACAGTCTACACATGCACTGGTATTAGGGTGCAGTAAATTACTTAACTCTGCCATAGGACCATACTATACTGTGCATCAGCTAGCCTCTCTGCTGCCTGATGCCACCACCCAGAGCCTGGGGATGACTCCCTGGGCCTTCTGTCAGCCCAGGACTTCTGTACCGCAGCTCAAATTGCTGCAATTCCTATATTGCTGTAAATGCTATGCCCGGGAATATTTTTCTCAAGCATGAACTGCAATAAAGTTTATTACTCTAGCTTAATTGCATGTGTAGGTGCACCTACTAAGGAGGGCCTATAGAACAGTCTATGAGTACAATAGAATTCATGCTATAGAACCATAAAAGTTTCATCCTATAGGCTATAGAGTACTAGGTATTGCCCAAAAACCAAGCAACACCTCCAATGGCTGGTTAGTTGCCTACGTCAGAAACGAGACGAGGAATAGATTGCAAGTAAATGCAAATGCGTAAGATCCAGACAGAGGCAGGAGTTCCAATACACTCCTGTGATTACCATTTCCTATTGCCTGCTTTTAGACACCTCTGAGCTTCTTGAACCATCCTTTGAATTATCCTGAATCAACCTACACCTCCCTATTCTCTTTATAGAGCACCAAAGTCAAACTGGACTTGTGCTGGGAGATGCCTAAGTCTCCCCTATATAGAAATACTGAGCACCTAAATTTGGTCAAATCAAATCCAATTATTATTTTAGGCCAAAGCACCTACATTTTAGGTATACAGGTTCTGAAGTACAGAAAACTGTGAGACCAAGCTGGGTTTGACCCTCTGCCTATATTAGCCCATCTGTTCCTCTTAACAAACTTGCCTAGAGATCTCAAATCTCTCACTATATTCTTTGTCCCAAGATCTACCCCTAACTAACTCATCAAAAGCCTAGTCCTTAAACTATATGCCCCCATATTGGAGAACCACAGAAAAAAATATTTCCCTATTACTTGTTTCTTTTCCTTATGCACAGGTACATTAATGTACAGAGAAATAGAGCAATATATAAAAATGATTTTAAAATTCTATATTCTTAACACAAATGAGAGTGCACAATAAAAGGCACCAAAGCTATATGCTTCTAATTGATTAATAAGTCTTTTAGAAGCCCTTGGTAAGGCTGAAATATGTGCATTTTTAAGGTTGCTCTTTCTCACTGTGACACAAAAAACCTGCCAACTCCATGGTAAAGTAGCTTCACTGTAGCAATAATAAGTAGATCAGAGGAAAATTGTCACTTCTATTGCAGAGGTGGAAATAGAAAAATAGCCTCAGTGACCTTTTACTGGTCTTTCCTGCTGCTTTCAAGTTACCATTCTTCGACACAACATGATTATTTAATCTTTTTTTTTTCTTATGTAAAACTAGTACAAATGAAGATTGTGGTGTTTTGTATCCTAGAAATACATTCACCTTTGCTTGAGATGGAGAAACAGTAATTAGTTTTCTGGAATCAATTGTATGCCTTTTTTCCAGACAAAATACAAAAATGAGAGCTGACGTTCATGATATAGCATAAAAACTATTTGCACAAAATGTGTGCTGTTTTTCTGTGTCAAATCAGTGTATTAAACATACATAATTTCATACAAATGTCAAGATTATCGGGACAGCTTCTGAACAGTGAGAGACCTAACTGATTCCTACTTGAACTCAACTTGGATAAGATCAAATTTCCAACGTTGATGTCTATGGTTTTATTGTTTTATATGCCTTTCTTATAAATATAAGGGCATGTTGGTGCAGTTCTTTAGGGTTGTGGGTTAGTTCGGCTCCAGTGACTTCGGTCTTTTTTGCATGCATGTCTTTTTTTGGACATTTTGACTAGTGAGTATCACTCAACATGTTATGATTACACAAGTTTAGGAAGTACTACTTAAAGATATAGATCAAATGATCCTTTTTAAACTTACCCCTCTCACCCTATCTTGTTGCTATAGTAAAAGGGTATTTCCTCCTTGCTGGACATCCAGTATATCTAGACTAGCATGTGACAAAACAACAAGTTTCCAGTTTACAATTTAGTTTCAGAAAAAAAGGGTTTTTTTCCCCCTCTGGGAGACCATGATTACAGTGGTTTTTACTAAACCTTCCAAAAGTTTGGGGCCTGTAAGAAGCTCTTATTTTCAGGGTTTATGACCTACTTGTCAAACTTTATGGAATGAGGATTTGCACAGGTATCTCTTCCTTGAATTTTTTTATTATTTTAAATTAATTAAAAAAACCCTTATTTCACAGCATAATTTATAGGACGACTAAAAACGGGAGAATAGAGAAGTGGATTCAACTATCAGTTGTATTAGCTCAGAACTAGGTGTTTTTTTCTAAATCAAATGGAGAGCTGAGGGTATGAAAGGGAAAAAAAACATAGCATCAAGAGAAAGGAAAAGTGATAGAATTGATTCAAAGAGGGAAACCTTTAAAAGTTCTACTGAAACTCTTAGATCTTTATGTGCCTTGGACTGGATATTACTAGAACTGTACAGAGCATAGATAAGTAAACTCTCAAAAGCAGCTAAGTGTCAGGAATTAGGTGTCCATATTATATTTTAGTCAGAATTTTCTTAGTTCAAAATGACCGATTCCTAAAAACGCCACCTAATGCTTGAGTGCCTAAAAATCTGTAAGTTACTAAGTCTTTTGGAGAAACCAATGTTGTTATCAACATTTTATCTAGGCCCAGAACTACTACCATCTTGGCTAAGCCAAATATTTAATAATCAGAAGTGATTTGGGATTTACAAACTAATGCAGAAAGACAGAATTGCACCAGCGTTTATTGTTATTCTTGCTGTACAATAATAAATGGATAGTTATATTGGTGGTCACACCTTTTGTGGAATAGCCAAGTTATTATGGTTCTTTCTAAGGAAATAGGAGAGAATTAAAGGCCTTCCTAAGCCTGGTGGATTCAAATGTCCATCCCCTACCACCCAGAAGAGTACCCTAATCACCACACTATAGAAGAGTCATGGTGGAGGTATACTTCACACTTCCTATTGGGCAGTCAAGAGTAGAACAATCATAAGGCCAGAGGACAACAAGTAAGATAAGGACATTGATAAGGACAGTCTTGTGGAAAGTGGGGAAACAGTTTCTTGTCCCCTGCTGCATTCTTTACATTAACAACCGTCGGTTAAAAAGCAGATCCAGTAAGGAATCAACACCAGTCATTGTTATGTGCTTCAAGTGACTACCCTAACTGTCACGCACACACACTATTTGGGGGGTTTGTGGAACATAGAATCCCACGTGGCTGGCAGGGAACTACCCACTGAGCTAGGACAGCTCCTCTCCCCCTGCACAGATCAGGGCTGCCCACATCGCTGTGATAGCTAGGGGCTGGATTAGAGCTCCCCCTGGATACTACCTGGAGTGGGCTGCTTCTGTCAGGCACAATTTGCTCCTGATGTAGGCGCACATCTACATTTGCACGAGGGAACACTTTAATGAGCCTGATTTTCTGTGAAAATTCAGGCACATTAATTGCATACATAGATAGGAGGCTTTGATATGAATTGCTTTAGGCTGAGGAAGCTAAATGCTACTTAGCCTTTAACACAGCAAAGTGGTACTAACTTCAGTTTTTAGCATGCATACATGATTTGGATACTATTTGCATCTGTCTATCTATGCTTAGGTAGCATGCTCAGAAGACTGAACTCCATTTCTCTGCAGTGGAATATTATCATAATATCACATCTTTAAATGTAGAAAAATCATGACTAGCAAGTGTTTGATTCCAGAGAATAGAACTGATCCAAAGACTCTCCTACCTTTTAGTGCAATCGCTTAGTGGTAGGAAACTTGCAAGAAACCTAGGTCCCAGATCCCTTTTCCAAGAGGTTTTGAATTTCCAACTTCTCAGTTACGTGTTCTACCCATGAGCTAGTGGAATAGGCATTGCTTAGAATACTCTCCAGATTTCTTCTTAAAGCCAGCCTACTGGGCACTAAGAGGGAAAGATATGTGGGGACAGTAGCTAAGCAAATTGCAGGGAGTGTGTCTCAGTGTTCCCTGAAAGGTGGAGGGACATTAGTTCTTGTTCCTCTTCCAGTGGGCCTCATTTGAGCATGGACAAGGACCGGAATATGAACACAGGGAAAGTAAAAAATGGAGGTTCATACCTTCTTATTTCAGGGAGAACGTTAATGGTACAATTGGGATGTAAGTGGTTGGGACTTGGTCCTAGAGAATCACAATCCTGGGGTATCAGGAAAATACAAGGTCAGGGAATCCAAAGGTCCCAGACAGGGAGTAGGTCAGGAGCTGGCAGATCAGGAAGGTGAGGTCTATAGCACCTGTGTAGAACCGCAAGATGAGGTGAGGTGGTGGAAGGTGGGAAGGGGGAAGGAGGGAGGGAAGGAAGGAGGGAGGAAGTGGAGCAGAAACAGAATGGATGGATCCATATTGGAGGACCTTAGAAAGGAGGGCTGGGGCAGACAGCTATAGCTGTATGGAGCCGGGACATAGGAAGTTGCTAAATTATGCATGAGTCACTAGTTGGATGTCAGAGGATTGAGCCTGCTCCGATGCACTAGCAGGGATGAACTGCTCTGAAGTGAGAGCAGCTTCCATGCTCGTGCATAGGCACCCTTTGAGGGCAGTATAGACATGACATTAGGTTCCTTTATTACCTATCCTTTTTTAAAAATCCCTTTTTTCTTTCCTATCATTTTGGGAAAAGGATGCAGTACACTAACATCTACAAACTTACTCTGGTAGTTATTTTTTTTTTCAATTTAAGAATGATCTCAATTAAGAGATTAAATCTTTTCAAATAAAACCTCAAGCACTACAAACAGTCAGCAAACAATGAAGTGATTATTTCTTATTCCCTCCTCTTCTAAACAACAGTGCATTCAGGAGAGATGCACTTCTATTTCTGTAACTTACTTCACATACCACTTGCTTTCTAAAGAATGCCATATTTACTCACGTATCAAACAACTCTTTTCCTGAAAATTAGCCCTTCAAAATAGGGGGTGGGAGGTGTGTATATCTTTACAAGGGAAGATGATTTTGCTGGAGTAGAAGTGTGAATACACTGTATTGCAAAAAGGCTGACAGCTTCATCTCAGCCAGCAGGCAGAAGGGGCAGAATCCAGTGTTAACACATTCACAGCCACTCTCAGCTTGCTGATTGAGAGAGAAGTTGGCAGCCAATTTGGAAAAAGCTAGCTTTAGGTCATGACTCTGGAAAATATCTTTTTTTCTATATTTTCTACCTTCCAAAAGCAAGCAAGAAAAAAAAGGTTATATATCTTGTTAAATTCTCCTCTATTTCCATCTCAGAGGACTATATATACTAAATACAACATCTCATTCCTGAAAATGCTGTGTTTGTTTATGAATACTACTGAGGTTGGAAGCTTTTGCTGCTGGGACCATCTTTTTGTTAAAGCTTTGTACATTGTGATGTAGTCCTTGAGAATGATCTCGGTTCCTAGATATTATGGTAATGCAGATAACAATTTTTCTTAGATATAATGGAGATGAACATAAAAATACGTGGAAATGTTAATCCTGCTGTACTGTTTTGCTCATCCTGGTATACTGGTCCTAGTTACATTTTGGACTTCATACTCCAAGGAAATGAAAGGGATAGAGAAGCAAGTTCCCACTTTTCCTGTTTTTGTTTGCATGGAAGCTATTCATTAGTTATCCACATTGTGATATTTTTGTTTCTTCAGTGAAAGGGGACAAACTGACAAACAACAAGCTTGGACTTCTCTAAATATTGTGATTTTCAGCCAAATCTAGCATCAGAGCCTGCATCATGTTTTTGGTTTTTTCCCCACATACAGTTCTCCTTTCTGAGATGTTAAAGGTATTTTTGGAAGTTTGTTGTGTGCAAATAATAACAGCTATAGTTGTATTCCTGGCTGAGCCCTGGTCAGGCTAGGTAGGGAGAATATACAGCAATTTCAAAAAGGTAAAGCTTCAGTGATTGTGGTCCCTACCAAGTGCCTCTATGATGATTTTTCATGGATATAGTGATACTCAGTTAGCTCACTTTCAAACATATTTGTGCTGCTTTGATGCACCTGATGCACTCGATACCTTGAAGACAAAGTGGCCTAAGCTAGAGGAGTTGTGGGGGGTGTAATGGGAGCGGGGGAAGGGCAGCAGGCAAAAAGCTGACACTTGAAAAGACTACTGCATATATAGCTGATTAACCTGCTCTGTTGAATTGTTCAGAAAGAGGGAGGAGCTATAATTCTACCTACTCCTCCCCATCCCACTTATAATGCAGGTCCCTACTTATGCTCTAGACACATCCATGTGCCTGTAAAGATCAACCACAATTTAACCCTTTAAAACAGGATTATACTGGAAATTAAACTCCAGCAGCGTTGTGTGGAAACCTTATGTAGAAAAGCATTTTTCTTTAATCTTTAGAAAGTTTTAGAAGACCAGACCTTGTTTAAGAAATAAACTCTGCAGTACGAGGAGAATAGAAAAGAAACATTGTGCTAGTCACACAAAACCAAAGAGAGAAAAGAAGACATTTTTTCTCATTCACACAAGTCAGTTCAGTTATTGACTATTCCCTTAAGGTGCAGTTTTACTCTGAAATGTGGCTATAAAACCAGCATCTTGGGGTTCCTTGTTTGTTGCTTCATTGATTCAACATCAGCTTTGCTCAGTTTTCTAATAAAAAAGGTGGTTTTTTTCCCCCTAAGTGCCAGCTCTCAGGGTCAAAGAGATCCTAGGCTCTGAGACACAATTTGGGATTTGCCTGATCACATTTCATTGGTAGTAGCAGTCATTTTGCAGCGCAGAGGGTGATTTTTATTACACCAGTGCAACTCCAGTGAAGACTATTATCAGTAGCTGCATTGCATAGATAGACATTAGGGAACCATTTAGCCTGCAGAACCTATGGTCCCTCTCCTCCTCTCAAATACAGTGGTGCAAAATAGTGGAGTTATGCTAGTGTAAAACTACTGGTTATATCTACAGGGCTGATGGTTAGAAAACAGAACACTTCTATATGAGCATATCAACCTGTAGATATGGAAGCTGAGACCCAGGAAGCATAAAACCTCATAAAAACTTAGATATTTGTCAAAAGACACAACCTACCTAGTCCATATACCCTTCTCCAGCATGATTGTAACATGGCCATTTTAGTGCAGTACTGAGTAAAAGTCAAGGAACACACCCAAATAGAGACCTTATCAGTATGCTCCTTAACTCATCTACTGTGCAGAAAAGCTTTACCATCTACCTACTTTAGGATTTACTGTGCAGTAAATGAGTCTACTGCAGGGTTGGCTACTACCTGTAGATTTACTGTGCAGTAGCTCGTGAAAACAGCTGACTGGGAACAAATTGCTCCCAGTCAGCCCAGGCAGCATGGGGTGGGAGTACTGTCCCCTCCTCTGGGCAGCTGCCTGCATCCCAGCCATGTGCCCTGCTTGGCAGATCAGATTGGGGGTTGGGCAGCAGACAGCTTCCTGGGGCAGGGGTCAGTGTCCCAGGCCCCACTCTGATCTGCCATTTGAGGTGTGGGACTGGGAGACAGGTAGATGCCCAGGGAAGGGGACTGTTTCTCAGCCCCTGCCTCTGCTAATCAGGGTACAGGGCTGGAAGGCAGCTCCCTCTGCCCCTGCCTCTGGTGCCCCCTGCTAGGCTGGGGCTGGCACTCGGGGGAGCCTGGACCTCCCCCTGGATGCTGTAGAGGGGAAAGAGCAGGGCAGGGGTAGCCCTGCACTGAACTGCTCCTGTTGGGAGAAAATTTGCTTCTGAAGGGAGCACATGTAGATATGCTCCTGGGGAAAGCTTACTGCACTTATTTTGCTGCATAGCATTCACTTCTACACTTTCAGTAATGCACTGTAATTATAGCACATTAAGTTTAGTACCTGTAGTAACAGGTACTAACTTCATGTACTGTACTTGATGCTACAATGCATTAGTGCAGATGAATGCTTTTTTGTGATGCTTGATGAGCATTGGACTAAGTCTACTGTGCATTAGTACATTTTTTGCCAGCTGCACTACTACACAGTAGAATTAGACAAATGTGCATTAAGCATCTCATGTGGACATGCCCAGTAAGCTTAAAGCACATTAAAAGAACATGTAGATGTGCCCATGCTTCACTTAGATACTTCCTAGTACAGTCGTTTAGCATTGCAGACATGACATTACAGTCACTACCCTCTTTTCTGGGATGATACACATCCTGATAGGTCATGATCCTGTTAGACCCCAAAGGCTTTTTTTCTTATGCAAACTAAGCCTGCAATTAAAAAACAAAATCCTAAAGTACACAGATTTTTCACCTTTTAGTCAATAGTCCCACTATTTCCTGATCTTGTCAGCACTTTGGGTGATTGGCCCACCTGTCTCAGTTTGACTCAGTTAATCTAATTTGTATTTCTCCTGCTGCAGACCACTTCAGAAGTTCTCAGACAATTTAAATTATTGTTATTTTATGTAACAAGACACTTCTCCCAGAGATGGCAGTATAATCTAGTATTAAGGTCACTAGATAGGTCAAAGAACCAGGGTTCTTTTGCTGGCTCCAGTGTTCTCCTCTCTGTGCTTTACTTTCTCCATTGTTAAATATTATTTGTTGTGATAGTGGAAGCAGAATCTGGGATAAGATTATGTAATAGCAGGTACCCTTTCCTATTTGGTTACATAATATGGTGACTAGTAATCTAAGATCTAACTGCCAACTAAGCTATTATGTTGCTTAGAACATTTCTTTAGTGATTGAATTTATTTCTAATAATATGAAGTCAAATGATAATGGGTACTTACATTTGACTCCATGGTTCAGTGTTTTGTATGAAGTTATTAAAGGACATTAAAATGAGGTGCTGGATGAGGTAAAATCACTTTGCTTAATTTACTCTATTTTATGCCTCCTACCATGGTAGTGTCTAATTCGTGATCTTTTGACCACCTAACAGTTTTATTTGGATAAAAGACTTCAGTTCAGCTTAGTGCAAATAATCTCTTTAACTTGGGAAAAGAACTTTCGAGATTCATATATGCCCCTGTCCATACACACAAATCCAGAATTTCTGAGTCATCTGAATAATTATATTTGTAAGGACATTCACAATGGGTGTGTCTACACATGATGCTACATTGACATAGTAGCAACACATTACGGCAACATAACATCTGCAGGTGTCTACACATGACCAGCAGCTACTTCACCATGGTAATGTGAGCCCCTGGTATAGAGTGCCACTATGCCAAAGTAGCTGCTAAAAATAACCATGTGCCACATGTATGACGCAGCCCATGGAGTCCCAGGGACCCCCATATCCCTGCATGTGGGTGCAACCCTATCGACCACAACCCTGGCTCCTGCACATCACATCTCAGTGGCCAGAGCCAGGCACCCTGCCACCCAGACCCCAGCATGAACCCACCCTTGAGCAGGACTCAGTGTATGCAGTTTGCCTCTGGTGGGTCAGGGTAGCAGAGGTCAAAACATCAAGACTGTGGCTGCACGGGGGAAACCCTGTGACCTTGATGGTTCAGCACTTGCCCTGCAGGTACCCAGACCATGGGCACATGGGGTACTGCAAGACTTTTTTGGCCTGAAGCTACAGGGTCCTGAAGTACTATGTTTGGGGGACCATTAAGGATCTAATTCAGGGCTAGCAGGCAGTTATCTGTGGAAACTTCAGGAGCAGATGGGGAGTAGGCTGATGTGGCAGGGGGTTGGGGGTGTGCTTAGCCTTATCTGGCAGCCAATCAGGGATTGCCTGGGTGCTCAGCTGTGCTCAGCAGTCTCGGGCAGCCCAGGGAGCCCACAAGAGTGTGCCCAAACTGCCGGCCTCAGTCAGTGCAGGCAACCACCATGCCCCCTCACCAAAGCATGAACATGTGTTCTGTTCACTATCCATCTAACCTAGGCTGGCTACAGAAACACATGCAAGTTAAATTTATTTCCTCCTCAGACTTTTTGAATGTCTGCACCTTGCTTGGATGTGTAACATGAAATAGAGTTCTGTCCTTAGCCTCTACATTTTGAGGATTTGAATTGGATTCAGATTGCACACCTTGAACTGACATCAAGGAGAGTGGTGGTGGATGGGTCATTTTCAACCTGGAGGGATGTGGGCAGTGGGGTTCCGCAGGGCTCAGTCCTCGGGCCCACACGGTTCAACATCTTCATCAGCAACTTGGACGAGGGGGTAAAAAGCACCCTGTTCAAATTTGTTGATGACACTAAGATGTGGGGGGATGTGGGCACGCTAGAAGGGAGCAGTAGGCTACAATTGGACCTAGACAGGTTACAGGGGTGGGCGGATGAGAATAGGTTGGGATTCAACACTGACAAGTGCAAGGTGCTGCACCTCGGGAGGAGGAACCGGAACCATACCTACAGGTTGGGGAACTCCCTTCATGTCAGTACAGCACAAAAAAGGATCTTGGAGTCATCATTGACTCCAAGGTGAACATGGGCCAGCACTGTGGGGAGGCAGTCAGGAAGGCCAACCGCACCTTGTCATGCATCCACAGATGCATCTCAAGCAGGTCCAAGGAGGCGATCCTCCCCCTCTATGCGGCACTGGTCAGACTGCAGATTGAGTACTGCATCCAGTTCTGGGTGCTGCACTTCAAGAGGGATGTGGACAGCATGGAGAGGGTCCAGAGGAGGGCCACTCGCATGATCAGGGGGCAGCAGGGCAGGCTATAGGACCTGAACCTGTTCAGCCTCCACAAGAGAAGGCTGAGGGGGGATCTAGTGGCCTGTTACAAACTAGTCAGGGGGGACCAGCAGGCACTGGGGAAGTCCCTGTTCCCCCGAGCACTGCCAGGAGTGACCAGGAATGACAGTCACAAGCTGGCAGAGGGTAGATTTGGGCTAGATATCAAGAGGCGCTACTTCACGGTCAGGGAGGCTAGGATCTGGAACCAACTTCCAAGAGAAGTGGTGCTAGCTCCTACCTCGGGGGTTTTTAAGAGGAGGTTAGATGAACACCTTGCTGGGGTTGTTTGACCCCAGTAATCTTTTCTGCCATGGCAGGGGGTCGGACTAGATGATCCAGTCAGGTCCCTTCCAACCCTAGACACTATGAAAGCCAATGAAGTTCCAAGTATAACCTAAAATTGAGATATAAGATTTTGGCTTAACAAGGCCCAAAGAAAATTAAACTATGTACTTTAATTACTAATTTGGCTTTAGATATTGCAGTCTGTTATCACCTTTTATAACAGCCTTGAATCCATGCACTTGATTTAAAGTCCTTTGAGGTGAATTGGTGTTATATCCAAAGAGAAAAAACAAAACAAAACAAAACAAAAAGGTTCAGGACTCATTCTTATCTTGCTCTCTGGATTTACAAGCTTTTGGCATCATAAGTAAAATTCCAGTAGAAATTGCAAGGATGATCAGAGAATATGCTTGAATCTTTTTGGATTGTTTTTGATTTTTTTCTAGATTGCATTTAATGTGTATAAGTTAATTTTAATTGAATAATTACATAAGCAACATTAATTACATGAATAATTTAATTTGGGGTAATGAACCTACTGCACATGTTCAAGAAGCTGCATGGGCAGCCCCTGTGTGGCATGAAGCAGATGGGGTGGGGAAGCAGAGGGGAAGAGGGGCAATACAGGCAACAGAGCAGAGGATAGGGCAGGGGGAGGCAATCATAATGGTACTCAGGGAGAACATGACCCCCCCACTAATTTAACAGACCTTTTTACATGTTTCAAGGAAGAAAAGGGAAGAATTTAGGGAATGAAATGGAACAGAAAATTAAACACTAATTAAGATATAGAAATGGGAATGCCTACTACTTGCCTGATAATGTTTTCTTAGTCTTTATATAACAAAGCATTAGTGCTAATGTGGAATTTGATTTAGTAGTGTCTATTGCTACTTAGCAAAGAATGGCATTGAGCAAAATGAAAATTCCTAACAAAATGTGAGAATCATTTCAATTACAAAATCATCTAGAACCAGCATTAAGATACCAATGAGGATGCTATGCCATATAGGCACAGGAACTTAATCTAAAAATGGAGTTATTCATTGCAAAATAGTAGTTACTCTACCTAGACCACTGCATAGGTAGCTGAAATTTTACATAGCTGACATATCACTACAATAGTGTTACTCATTCATTTACTTAAAATGGCTTTTTAAATGGTATCATCAAGGCTTAAAGAGCATTTTTTAGGAGCTAAGCTGTCTATCCTCTTCCAAAAGCAGAGTATGGCTCTCTTGCATTGGCCTGAGAGAGCACTACTTCACCATAACTTCTCTTCCACCTATCACTGTTAGCATAGGTCTGGGATTTGAAACTAATATAGCAATCATAAAAACCGGCCTTTTGCAGAAGAGGAGATAATGTTCACTGCAGTATGTATTTCTAAACATTTTTTCTTCTCTTCTAGTTTTTCCATACCAATTGTTTGACACACATTGAAAGCATTTTCTATTTATATTGTAGAAATAGATTTCAAAGTTGAGATTTTTTTAAGGCTATTCAGTATTGAATGTGCATAAAGAATAGCTAATTGTATAATTTAGTATGGCAAACAAGGTTAATTGTTTTAATGAAATAAAATAGTGTTAGGGTTAGGATGAGAGGAGCTTGTAAGTGTTGCTGAATATTGGCATGAGTTATTTAATGTGCAAACAGCCAATACTTGTGCAGCTTTAATATCTCAAAATATAAATGCAGACATATATGCATAGGGGTACACATCTTTTGTCCCCAAGAGAACCTACACACACTTCTTAGGACAATATAAATCCTATTCAATTTCTGGGTATTGTAGAAATTCAGTCATTCAAAAGTTACAGAGAGGTTATATGCTTTTTTGTAAGAATGTTTTGAAAAATATGTAGCAAAATGAAGTGCTTTACTGCCAGAAAGCACTTTCCATTTCAGAAGAGGGTCAGCTAATGATAATTGAATATAAACAGATGCAAATCTTCAGATTTCAAGTTTTTAAAAGATCAATCCTGGAAGTAAAACATTTCAGTTCTCTAAGCAGAACAGTTATCATTAAATTTAACTGGAGCTATGCAGTAATTCATTTTTAAATTACTTGCTAACTTTAAATACAATTATCAAATAATCTGCATCAACATCTAATTCTGCATATTTTATTTGCCAGGAAAAAAATGCTTCAAAAATTTAACCAGCAGTCTATCAATTAAGAGTTTATATTTACTTAAGAGAAAAATATTCCAACAAAATTAACATGCTTTTTTGTTTTATTGTTAATGCAAATTAATATACATATATAGATTTATTAGATTTCTGAAGGCAAATGAATGCATATTATTTTAATTATAGTATAAATGCTCAGATATATTTGCACAGGAAACAGCAGTCCATTTGTACCTTTCCAAATTGGATCAAAACTAAATTAGACTGTTGGGCTCTAAAATTCCATGGGGCTACTTTTATGAGCAATGCAAGAATGATCTGGATATAAGTTGACTTTGCATTCTGATTCTTCAAACACTAACATCCACACTCAACTCTAAACAGATGAGTAATCCTACTAAAAGGTGCATGTGTTTGTGTGATCATAATTTTTGATGACTACAAAAATCAAAGCAATACAGGGAGTGATACAAGTGAATTGGGAAGGAGTGGGGAGGGTTTTAATAACAGTCTTCAACTCCTTGAACGGTGGTTCCAAAGAGGATGGAGTTAGACTATTGTTAATGGTGGCAGATAGCAGAACAAGGAGCAATAGTCTCAAGTTGCAGCACTTCTTAAAAGGAAGTTTAAGTTAGATATTAAGAAGAGCTCTCTCAAAAGGAAAGTAGAAAAGCACTGGAACAGGTTTCCCACAGAGGCTATGGAATCTCCATCCTTGGACCTTTTTAAGATCTGGCTAGACAAAGCCTTGGGTGGGATAATATTGCTGCGGACAGTCCTGCTTTGATCAGGGGTTTGGACTAGATGGTCTCTGAGGTCCCTTCCAACTCTAATTTTCTATGATTCTATGAATTGTTAAGTTGGTATCTTTGAGAAGATGTGGCTCTGTCAGTAGGAATCAGTGGCTACAGACTGAAAGGTATGAGGCATTTAGTTAGTGCTGTGTGTCCAGAGTATACAACTGGGGTCTTTCAACTGCCATGATCTTAGACACAGGTGTAGCAATGGACATAGTCTTTCTGGACTTTAGGAAGGCCTTTGACACTGTCTCTCACCCCATTCTCATTAAAAAAAAAACTAGGGGACAGTGGTGTTGACGCCTACACAGTCAAATGGGTCACTAACTGGCTGGAGGGCCGCACCCAGAGAGTGGTGGTGGACGGGTCATTTTCAACCTAGCGGGAGGTGAGCAATGGGGTCCCCCAGGGCTCGGTCCTTCGGCCTGCACTGTTCAACATCTTGGATGAGGGTGTAAAAAGCACCCTGTTCAAATTCGCAGACAACACTAAGATGTGGGGAGAAGTGGGCATGCTAGAAGGGAGGAATAGGCTGCAATCAGACCTAGACAGGTTACAGGGATGGGAGGAGAGAACAGAATGGGTTTTAACACTGACAGTTGCAAGGTACTGCATATGGGGAGAAAGAACCAGCACCATACCTACAGGCTGAGGAATGCCCTTCTTATTAGTACAGAGGCAGAAAAGGATCTTGGAGTCATTATTGATGCCAAAGTGAACATGGGCCAATAGTCTGGGGAAGTGGTCAGGAAGGCCAACTGCAGCTTGTCATGCACCCACAGATGCAGGTCAAGCAGGTCCAAGGAGGTGATCCTCCCCCTCTATGTGACACTGGTCAGGCCACAGTTGGAGTACTGTGTCCAGTTCTGGGCACTGCACTTCAGGAGGTATGTAGACAGCATTGAGAGGGTCCAGAGGAGGGCCACCTGCATGATCAGGAGTCAGCAGGGCAGGCCCTATGAGAAGATGTTAAGGGACCTGAACCTGTTCAGCCTCCACAAGAGAAGGCTGAGGGGAGATCTAGTGGCTGTTTACAAACTGGTCGGGGGGGGACCAGCAGGCATTGGGGGATTCCCTGTTCCCCTGAGCACTACCAGGAGTGACTAGAAATAATGGCCACAAGCTGGCCAAGGGTAGATTTAGGCTAGATATCAGGAGGTGCTACTTCACAGACAGGGCGGGTAGGATCTGGAACCAACTTCCAAGAGAAGTGGTGCTGGCTCCTACCCTGGGGGTCTTTAAGAGGAGGCTGGATGAACACATTGCCAGGGTTGTTTGACCCCAGCACTCTTTCCTGCCATGGCAGAGGGTCGGACTTGACCTGCTCAGGTCCCTTCTAACCCTGCCAACTATGAAACCTATCTTTTTTACTTGCTATCTTTCTTCTGATATTAGGAAGTGCAATGCCAGCCAGTAAGTACAAGCTGTCCCTTGGTATTGGCTTTAGACATTCTATTATTTCACAACTGCTGTCATTTAGAACTGGGTCCAGTTTCTTGGCATGAACTGATTGTTCCCATGTTGGACATACCTACTGTACAGTGCAGTAACATAAGGCAATACCAGTGCTTTGTCATGTAGCTGGGTTTGTGTCACAGCGCAGGGTGCTAGGAGCAGCCATTGTCTCTCCTAACACCCCCTACTGTGCCAAGTTTGAGATAGTATCATAGTATCATAGTATCATAGTAGCTAGAGTCGGAAGGGACCTAGGTAGATCATCTAGTCCGACCCCCTGCCTTGGCAGGAAAGAGCACCGGGGTCAGATGACCCCGGC
>NW_017728918.1:38422960-38426849 GCF_001723895.1 Crocodylus porosus
TCCAAGTCACTGATGAAGATGTTGAACAGTGCGGGCCCGAGGACCGAGCCCTGCGGAACCCCACTGCCCACGTCCCACGTCCTTCCAGGTCAAGAAGAACCCATCCACTACCACCCTCTGGGTGCGGCCCTCTAACCAGTTGGCGAGATAAAGAACCTTCATTCTTGCCCACCATATTTTTGATGTTATGTATTTTATAAGAAAGGCTGCCTTTTGTCCCCTTTGACACGGTGCTCTGATTTATCCTGGTCCCTGTTCTGTATTGTCTGACTTGGTGTACCCCAGCCTTATGGGCTATGCGTGGCTCCAACCACCCCTGTACCATGCCCCAAGCCTCACAGATGTACCGGGCGTTGTTTGGTCAGTTTCCTTTTCACCCACCCTGGGGTGTCTCACAAGTGCCCACCCTGGGGCATCTCACAAGTGGGGCTCAGGTGCCCGTAGCCATGCCTGGCCCCCAAATCCCCTCCTTGGGTCTTAAATTTCCTGTGGGGCTCAAGCAGCCTTGGCTTTACCTGACTCCCAATCCTCTGCGCTCCTTCTCAGGGCTGGGGTTAGTGCACCCCTGAATGTTGTGCCCTCTCTGGCACCGGGGTCCCCACACTACCATGGAGCCCCTATGAGGCCCCCTCCAACCCCTAAAAGCCTCACCCAGTCCTCCGGTCTTATAAAACTATAAACAGAAAACTCAAGCCCCTGGGCTATAACATAAAATCTAAGCCATCTGGCTAATGATCATTCAAATCTCTACCAGGGCATTCTCCACCTGGTATCCATGAACAGAAGCTGCTCAAGGCCATCAGGCTTCTCTACTCTGCTTGCTCCAGCAGAGCTGCTTCTCCCTTGGCTGTTATCAGAGAACTGCCTCCCTGGTCTCAGCCTGGATTATATATAGGTCAGGCCCTGCCCCCTTCCAGTCAGCTGACCAACTGCAGTTGCCCCAGCAACCAGCACCTGTACCTCTTTATAGGAGCAGAGCACTGAAGTGCCCTGAGACAGTTTCCTTCCCACTTTGAGGTGACCAACTTTTGAAATACATTGTTGCAGGCAGTGACTTTCCCTTTCATTTTCTATACATGTGCTTTGAAGGTAAGTGTCCAGTTCAGTGTAACCCCAAGTACATAGGGTTTGGTGATTTATTAGTCAGTTGGATTCCATCCCCAGTGATGTTTAATTTCCACTTGGCTTCTGTATCATGTAGGTGAAAAGCTGTGACCTGTATCTTGGTTGGGTTGGCATGAAGCTGGTTCTTGTAGTAATTTGAGGTATTGCTTAGTGAACATATCAGTCTGTTCTCAACAGTGATAAGTCCTTCATTTACACCAGAATTCATAGATCATCAGCATATATGATGCTTCTAATATTACTCTATATGGGTCGGTCATTGATATATATGGTAAAAAGGATTGGTGCTAGCATGCTACCCTGTGGGTGATCATTTCATTGTCATCTCCAGTGGCTTCTTTACTTGAACAGTCCTACATAAAAAGTCTATGCTTTAAAAGATATTGTATAAGATTAGTCATGTGTCATATCATAGACTTCAGCTAGCAGGTGTCAGTAGTTGACTGCGTCATGTGCCACAGACAGGTCTACAAACAGAGCACCTGTTATCATCACTTACACAGGCTTGTCACCATAGTTTAGGTATTCTAAGGGTTGATGAACAATTGCTAAAAAAATGTAATAACTTGGTTGCAGGACCAAAGTGCTTGATGTGCTCCATGCATATGTCATCAAGTCCAGCTGCTTTGCTCTTCTTCAAGTGACTTATTCTGGAGTCTAGTTCATCTATTGTGGACTGAGAACTGATCTCATTAAAGCTGTATGCTTCTCCAGGAGGACTGTATAAATCAGCCAAACTATTTCTATAGTGACTTAAGTATAAAACCATTTTTTTCTTGCCCTTATCTGGAGTGTGTTGCATTTTGTATTACTGCCTATATTATGCATGGTATGCTCATATCAGAGATTAAATCTGAATGTGGTTGGGTGAAAAATTAATAAAAAAACCTCAGGATTGGATTGCTAGAATTAATATTTATAAAATATTGTTTTAGAAGATGTAGGTCCGTATAACTTCCTTCTCACAAAATCTGAATAAAGATATAGAATCCATCCAGTGTATTAAATTGGAAATACCAATGATGTTGCTAATTTTTCCCTATCACCATTTCTATTGCATTTTAAAATGTAAGGTCCTATCCACTCCCAACATCTAACCCCTATAAAATGTAATAATTCAGTAATATAGTAAACATCACCTTAATAAATTGGAAACATGTTTCTACAATATATTGGTAGCCTATTTACTGTAATCTTTACAAATATAAACATTCTGGAAGATAAATGATTTCCTAGAAATTTATTCTCTCAGAAACCATGTACTGAAGATTTTACCTAATACTTATAATATCTTTGGAATGAATTTCCTGGTATATAATTTAATTTGTTTTTAATATACTGTTACCTTCTACTTACAAAAATGTATGGGGTCTGTGGGTGTGCCTACACATGCAATTAATGAGCTGAAAGTTTACTGTGCAGTAAAATACCTAATAGTAAACTTTCCCTGGGAGTGTATCTACATGTGTGCCCACTGGGTGCTCCCGACAGGAGCAGTTCAGGATAAGGATATGGGTGCCAGCCCTGGGCTGGCAGGGGGCACTGTGCTGAGGCCTGGCCTCTGGGTGGTGGGAGGAGCTTTTCCACCTCTGGGGCAGTTGCCTCCCACCCTGTACCTATGTCTTGGGCAGCTGTCTGCTGCCCAACTGCTGCAGACATTCTCCCTTGCTCTGGCAGCTACCTGGCTTTGAGACTGGCCCTAAGCAGCTGCCATCTCTGATCAGGCAATCAAAGCAGGGGTTGGGAAGCAGGACGATGCCTGTAGAAGGGGACAGTTCTCCCGCCTCCTGCTGTCTGGGCTCATTGGGTTTCCAGTCAGCTATGTATCTGTGCACTACTGCACGTTTGCTAATATGCAGTAAATCTACCACCTGTATTTATAGGTAGTAGAAAACTGTGAATTATCTTATATCAATGTGCAGTAGCTGCTGCACATGGTTATACAGTGGTGCTTTACTGTGCAGTAGATAAGTCTACTATACAGTAAAGCATCTCATGTAGATGCGCCCCGTGTGTGTGGGTTTTTTAAGAACCTCAGTATGTTCTTTATTATATTAAATATATTCAATAAATAAACTGCAAAATACTCTATTTTTGGTTGTTTGATCTAACCACGACCCGCACTTCAGAGCAGAAGGCGTCCTGGGGCGTGATGGTCTCCATCTCTCCCCCAAATGTAAGAGGATTGACTCCAGGATGAATATGAGTTGCCAACTGCACCCTGTCATACATCGACAGGGGCATCACTAACAGGTCCAGAGAGGTCTTGCTCCCCCCCATGCAGCACTGGTCAGGCCGTAGCTGGGGTACTGTGTCCAGTTCTGGGCGCCGCACTTCAAGAAGGATGTGGAGAACCTGGAGAGGGTCCAGAGGAGGCCACTCATATGGTTGAGGGCCTCCGTGGCCAGCCCTATGAGGAGAGGCTGAGGGACCTGAATCTCTTCAGTCTCCGCAAGAGGAGACTGAGGGGGGATCTTGTGGCTGCCTACAACTTTATAAGGGGCCAGCAGCAGGGACTCGGGGCAAATCTGTTCACCAGGGCCCCCCTTGGAGTCACCAGGAACAATGGCCACAAGCTGAGGGAGGATAGGTTTCAGTTAGATCTTAGGAAGAACTACTTCACTGTAAGGGTGGCCAGAGCCTGGAATAGGCTTCCCAGAGAGGTGCTGCTATCACCTTCCCTGGAAATCTTCAAGAGGAGACTGGATAGGCACCTGGCTGGGGTCTTATGAGACAGGGAAATCTGGGTGAGGGGAATCCCCTA
>NW_017728918.1:38426949-38437173 GCF_001723895.1 Crocodylus porosus
GTCTATGAAATCTATGAAATCTAGTGCTCCTTCCTGCCCATGGAAGGGGTCAGACTAGATGATCTGTCTGGGTCCCTTCTGACTCATTGATTCTATGAACATTTTACCAATATACTTTTTATAAATTAAATAGCTTTTTAAGGTAATCAAATCCATTGAAATCATTTGGGGGGGGTTTCACTAATTTAAGTAAATTTAGTATTTTAATCACTATTTTTTTTCTTGTTCTTTAAAGACAGGTAATGATCACTACATTTTTTCCAAACCACCAACAAAGGCCTTAATACACTCAGGTTTCTGAGTTGTTTCATATTTCCATCTTACTCTTAATCTGTGCACTTTGCATGCTGGTGTGTAGTAGGAATATGATTACAAGCAGAAGAAAGTCAATGGTCGAAATGGCAAACCACTCAGGGATTAAAGACTTTCCTTAGCTGATTGCAGGCAAAAGCAAATTAAATTAAGCAGCAAGGACTACACTTACTTTTCCCCTTGCAGTATGGGGGAGGGAGAAATAATACAAAACTATTGCTCAAACCCAAATATGGAACACAATTTTGAGACAACCAATGAGAATAAAAACATTATTTGGGCAAGCAGCTGAAAAATCCCATTAAATATATCATTTACAATATATAAATAACCTGCTCTATGCCCTCAAAGATTCTGTGTTTCTGATAAAAATACAGGAATGTTCAATGAAAGAAGTGAAAGCACATGGAATTGTTGTGGATTATAAGTAGTTTTTGGAATTCCAGAAACTGTTAGCAAGTGTTAAGGCAGACAGTAGTCTCAGACATTGTATATTATAACACCAGAAGCACACCAGCACTAGCAACTGGAATGTTCAAATGTGTTGTCATGGAGTCCCTGATGGGGAACAGGGGGGTCTCGCTCTGGACCAATACAGCCTTGCCTGGTCTCCGAGGGTGCATCCAGACAAGCCCACACATGCCTCTTGCCAAATCTCAAGCTAGTTGGAGATGTGGCAAGAGGCACTCTAGGAACCAAAAAAAATGTTCCCCATGCTACATATTTTTACCCAGGTATCAAAATAAAACATGGGGGAGAAAAGTGGGGCAGAGCACGGTCCTTGACCATACCCTGAAGTAACCCAGGAACCAGTCCTCCAGAGAGATGCTCTGGTTTCTGGCCAGAGCCTTTGTATGGTGCTCCTGCTTCCCCAGCATGCAGGGCATGAACCCTTAGTGTACTGGGGCAACCAGAAGCATGGTAAGGATTGGGACCTGGCTGCTGGCATGTGTAAGTAGGGATGTGAGGGTGTGGGGGTTTATGGGTGTGGGTGGGTGTGAAGGGTGCTAGAGGGATAGGTTTTGAGAAGTGGTGGGAAGATGTTGGGGGTGTCGGGAGCGGCGGGGACATACGTGGTCTGTGAGTACGTGGTCTTGTGGAGGGGCTCAAGTGGTGCCTGCCATACACCTGCCCCTCCACCTGCCCCCTGTGGTGCTGGCGACATCAGTCAGCATAGCTGTTGTAGCCTAAAATTAACTAATGTAGCTGATGTTAACATAGAGTGTAGTAATAGTGAAATATAACTATGTTAGTCTTGTCCTGTGAGCAACTTGAAAACACCATTTTGTATCCTTCTGTTTGATATAAGTGAATGAAATCTGCATAGCCTTTATGTATGAGTGTGTGTAAAAGGGTGAATGGTAAGAGAACGGCATAGAGACAGGAGAAAAAGATCTAACTGTTTATGTAAGCAACAAGGTGCCAAATATAAGTTACCAGACAGTAAACTAATTAATAAATGGCTGAAGAATCCGTTTTAGGCCTAGGGCACAAAGAAGATAATGAGGAGAAGGAATGGAAGCATCCTGCCAGACAGGCAACAAGAACACTCCAAGGCTAAAATAAGCTGAAGATAAAAGAAGAAAAACCACAAAAACAGAAGCTGGGTATAGAAAAACCCCAAAGCACTGAAACAAAGGATGCCAGTCCCTATAAAAAAAACACTTTAAAAATGTCAAGTTGAGTGAGTCTCTTTTTCTGCTGTTTCATTGGAGCACAGATGCATCTGTTCACCCCACTCCAGCTGTTATCTTCAAATGTGAAGAAGATCACCATCATATACTCGATAAGCCTAGGTTGGCCACCCTGGGCTGATATTGAGCAACTATTGCTGGTAACTATATCTGGTGTATGTGTGGATGAAATGGTTGTTTTGTGTATATGTAAGCCAGTGTGTAATGATGTGTATGATGATTTGTGTGTGTTTGTATGAATGGTGTGTCCAAACCTCTATGTCTAGCTCATGTGATCAATAAACATGGCACCTTGCCTTATCCCCCTTTATAAAGTCTCACTCGTGATTTGATCAATTGGCAAATTATGTAACACTTTGGCCCAGCTGCCGGCACTGTGTGACCTGGGATTTGTACATGCTGAACAGACCTGGCCCAGCCTGCTAGTGCACATCTTCAGACAGGACCAGGAAAGCTGTGAGCTAGCATGCTGGGCCAGGTCTGTTCAGCATGTACAAATCCCAGGTCACACAGTGCCATGTTGCTGCTGCCTGCACCCGCAGCTGGGCCACAGCTATGCTGGCTGCTACTGCCAGCACCACAAGGGATGGGTGGAGGGGCAGGCATCTGGCAGCCCTCACTCAAGTCCTTTCACAAAGAGCATGATGGGACCTCACCTGGCCCAGCCTGGCGTGGCCCACTAGCATGCACAGGAACAGGAAGCACTGCTTTGGGATATGCAGCTCCTGTGCAAGGGCATGCTAGCTGTACAGTCTAGGCCAGGCTGGGTCAGGTCAGGTGCATTTTCCATGAGGTTCAGGAGGTGATGCATGACCGCAGAGCTGTGTCCACAATGGACCATGGTGCATCACTGCCTGAGCCTTGTGGAAAATGAGCCCAGCCAGTCTAACCCGGCCCAGGCTGCACAGCTAGTGTACCTCTGCACAGGAGCCACGTGTCCCAGAGCTGCTCTCTCCTGGTCCTGTGCAAAGTCGCACTAGCAGGCTACACCAGGCAGAGTCTCACCATGTGTTTTCTCCCCATACATACCACAGGTCCCTGGGTGACAGCCTGAGAAGTCTGAAGAAGCCTGAAGGCACATGGCCCCATGCCACCCTGCACCACACCATGCTGCACTGCAATGATCCAGACCCGCACCAAGTGGCAGAGGTGGTGTCAGGTCTGAGGCAGCTGTGGCTGTGCCATGGGGAGATCTGGCTGCAGTGGGCCCTGAGTACTCAATGGCTGCTGCTGCTGCAGGGGTGAGCTTTGGGCCCTGCAGGGGGGCTGGGACCCTGTGGAGAGGCTGGGGTCCTGCAGGGACACATTGTAGCCCTGTGGGGAGAGGGCAGTCCATGTGCTGTGTGGTGGGCTGTGCCCTGTGGGGGGCAGGGAACCCACCCCTCCTGAGCAGCCTAACCATAAAGTCCCTCCATATCCCATGGCCCCCACATCCCTCCACAGCCACCCATACATGCACCCACTTCCCCCTATACCCTTTCCCACCCCCATCCTGAAAACCCCACACCCCGTCATCACATATTCAGCATGCCCAGCTGCCAGACAAGATGGGATCTGTTGACAGGAGCTGTGGCTGCAAGGGCAGCTGTCCCCACATTCTAGTTAGGAAGGGGTCAGAGCAAGCTCTAATGGTTCTATGATAAGAAAACCAAAAGCAAACATCAAAATATTTAGAATTAATTTATTATGATGATAGATACACTGGTAGGCTTCCAAATTACTTTAGAATTGTAAATATATCAATAAAACATTGCCAAACTGGTGTGATGGGCTAGCTGGCAGTGACTTACTCCAGGGGTTTTGAAAGGGTAAAAGATGATTGGAAGACTTGGAATTCCCTTTCCTCACCAATCAGGCTCCAGAGACCCACCCTCCATGTCCCCTGATTGGCCCCTTGGATCACCTGAAGAGGGATAAAAGGGCCAGTACAGCTGACTCAGGAGAGAGTAGTGATGGGCCACAAGGAAGGAGCTTCAAAGAGCTAGCAAGAGCTGGGCAAGTGGAGTGGAAACAATTGCCCCAGAAGCACCTGAAGGAGTGGGACCTGCAGGCAGCAGTTGGACCCTCAGCAGTGCAGCGTGTGGTTGGCAGGAGAGGCTCCCTGATGGACTCCAGAATCCCCTATGAGAGGCTGTGACCAGCACGAGAGGCTCCCCAGCTCCAGCAAGGATCTAAGCAGTGACCTGAAAGGTCCCCAGCTCTGTTTCCAGCTCCTCCAATAAGAAGCCAGGCAGCTGACCATGAGGCAGGGACTCCTGGAAGGCAATATGAGTTCAAGTCCTAGCTGGGTTGGTTTGGAGTGTGAAATAACAGGGAGAAATTCTTGTTGCAGTGGAAAGGGGTCATTGTGTTTTCTCCCTCTCCAGGTACCTAAATCCTATATTCCTTGTTATTTGACATTTTGTATTTTGTGCCTTTTATATTTCACCAGCCAGTATTGTTTGTTCTGCTGTTTGTGTTTTATATTTCATTAACCCTGTCTTTTCTCAACTGGATGAATATAGCTATGATTGTAAGTGTTGAAAGATTGTAAATCTTTGTTGAATCCTGCCCCCTCGGGGCATTGTAGTGTCCCCTATACTCCCCTAGTTTATACTGGTTGTGTTCTCAGTACTGTTCTCATATTAAAAGGTATATGGTTAAGTCTCAATTAGTGGTCTAGCTCTGCTCTATAGGGGGAGGAGAGTCCCTACACCTCCCACAGCACTTGTGCACCTGCTTTGATCCCTTCAATTGGAAAGGGGGTACCTCTTGGACTACCACCTGGATTACATTAGTGTTGGGGGGCATGGGGTATGTGGGTAGGTGTGGGGGGATTGTGGGGGAGACTGTGTGTGGGGGGAGACTGTGTGAGGGGGCTGCTTAGGAAGGGTGGGTGCCCTACCCCCTATAGGGTGCAGCCCAGCACCCAGAATATGGACTGTCCCCCTGCAGGGCCCACAGCTCCCCCTGCAGGGCCCCAGCCCCCACCACAGGGCCCATAAAACCCCTGTAGGACCCACAGCTCCCCCACAGGGCCCACAGCTCACCCCTGTAGCAGCAGCAGCCGTGGGGTGCTCAGGACCTGCTGCTGTTGGAGCCTCCCTGTGGCATAGCATGTTATGGCCCGAGGAACCTCAGAGCCAGTGCTGCCTGTGTCGCTTGTCATGGGTGCAGTCTGAGCCGTGCACCTTTCTACAGCTCAGGGCCACTTGGGCTGTCACCAAGGGGCCAGCGCTGCTCACAGGGAGTGGGGCAGCAGAAGCATATAGAGGCACTCTGGCCAGAAACAAGAGTGTCTCTCCAGAGGACTGGCTTCCAGGTTACCTCACGGTACAGTCCGGGACCATGCCCTGCCCCTTGTTTTCCTCCTTGCTTTTTTATTTTTTTTTGGGGGGGGGGGTTCCTGGATATCCAGGTATCAAATTTTGAGCCCATGCTGCATTATGCAGTGCAGGGAAATTATTTCATTCACAGTGTGCCTTTTGCAGTCTTTCAAACTGGTTTGGGTTGCTGCAAGAGACATGTGCCCATTTGTCTGGAAACACTCTGAGAGTGCCCTCTGAAGCCAGCCCAGATTTGGCTTCTAGAGCAGGGAGGACAGAAGCCCACTCCTTTCTATTCTGAGACCCTGTTTTTTTGGCCCTCACTCACGCTGATCCTCCATGGCCCTCTAGCATCCTGTTTCACTCCTAAGAGAGAAACTTTATCATTTTTTGGAAAGAGTAAGCAGATACCCTTGCTTCAATAAAGTCATTTACTGGGGTAAAGGCCACCCAGCCAGAGGTTCTCTGACTCCTTCCCTAGCCCAGGGAAGGAGTATTTCCAGTTCCCAATCTGACCCACATAGCCTAGAGCACCTCCACAGTTTGCTCCACTGTTCTCTCTGCAGTCTCCCCTAGTCCTGAGCCCCAAAGCTCCTCTGCTTGACTGTGTCTTCAAAGTCTGAACTTAGACTGTTCCTGCCAGGAGCTAATCCTTCTGGCTGTCCCATTGTCATGTTTACCTCTTTCTTTCCCCTGGACCCCGCCTGGGTGTTAGCTGAAATCACTTTCTTTTTTGATGCATCAACAAAGCAATTCAAGTCTCTGTAAACAGACGTCTTCTGTTAGGTACAGTAGGGCAGCCGCTTTGAGCCATTCTTTTCTCACAAACTCTATCAGTAAACTGAGGCACAGGAAACTATTGGTTGTTTCACTAATCAATCAGAGTGCTCCAAGAGCTTTATGGACAGACAGACAGATGGACTAAGCCCTTTATTATATACGACTTACCTACTTGGTGTGTTTATACTTGTTTAAGGTTTTTATTGTTATTTCTGAAGATAACACATTTTATTTTAGTGAATCTCTTAAAAGTATACCTCAATCAGAAGCTACTGAAAAATGGTGCCAAAACATAGTATGCCAAATTAATGCTGTATGGAACTCCATTAAAATAAAAGATTAATATGATTCAACAGTTAAGAGAGTGACCAAAGAGTGTTTTTCAACCAAAGAATCTCCTGTAGTAGTAGCTAGCAACAGAACAATTGCTATAACGGAAGAGACTTATGGTTCCCCCTAGTCTGGTATCCTGGAACACTTCCTAGGAAGATGAAAGAAACATTGCATCTGGCATAAATGGGGATTATCTGTCACCCATGTTAGGTCTCATCCTAATCTCTGGCAGCTAGAGATTCTCTTAAAACATAAATCATTATATTTTATATCCCTTTCAAAAGCGTTGTTAGGAATAATTCTTAAACTATGGATAATATCGTGTCATCCATAAAAATGTCAAAACTTATTTAAATCTTGGTTTTTTTCTTAGCTTCAAAGTTGTTCTGTTGGAGTGACTTCCACACTCTAACTGAATGTCATGTGAAGAACTGGTTTTTTTTTACCTGTTTTGAATTTTCAGTCATTCAAATGCCATTGGAAACCTTCAGTTATGGGAGAGAGAGATAGAATCATAGGATCATAAAAATGCAGGAATGGAAGTGACATCAGGAGATCTTCTAGTCCAGTACACAAAGCAAGTTCCAGGTCTCATTACATTTTCTATCTGCTGTTTTATATAGTAATATCATATTCCATTTTGTCTCTTTTCTGTAATAAATAATCTCAATCCTTTCTATCTCTCTTCCAATGAAAATGTTCAAAGCCTCTAATCATAGCTTTTTTTCTTCCCTGTTTTTATGTCCTTATTGAATTCTTCAGTATCTTTTTTGAAATGGGCTGATTAGTAATAATATTCTACATGAAGGAATAACACGAGTGCCTAACCAGGAAGTCACAAGTAATGGCACATATGAGGAACATTTCACATGTAAGGTTATACAAAACTGTTTGGTTTTGTATGGGAGGGCTTTGACAAACTTTTTACTCTTTTCTCAGTCTCATGATTTTGTACTCTTTGCACTTTGTTTAAACTGTTGTAGTTTTAATCTAGTACCAGGAAGAAGAAACTTAATATCACAAAGTGTTTATAATACTGGCTGAATTGTCTATGATTCCTTGACATTTCATAGCACTTTATGGTCCCAAATGCTTTATCCTACACCTAGAACTGTAATCAGACATATATTCACAAAAATAACACCTGAAAATGGCCTAAAAATGTTAATTAACAACTTGAGAACCTGCTTAAGCAGGAATGGGATTTAACTGACCATTTTTCAATATAAACATTTCCTTGTAATTGCAATAAATAGTTTATGACACAGCATACAAATATTTTAATTAAATAGAAGCAAATTCATGATGAATCAATTTTTGTTCTAGACAAAAGGTAAACTTTGAAATTTGTATTTAAAAAATTACCAATTTTGTAGGAAATAAATATACAGAAAAGATATTAAACAAAGATAAGCAAAAACATTTTTCATGAATATAATTATATCTTAATACCTTTAAAAATATTACCATAGAATAATAGAATCATAGAAAATTAGAGTTGGAAGGGATGCCAAGAGTTCATCTAGTCCCAACCCCCTGCTCAAAACAGGGCCATTCCCAACTATATCATCTAAGCCAAGGCTTTATCTAGCCAGGTCTTAAAAACCTCCAGGGATGGAGATTCCACAATTTCTCTGGGTAATTTGTTCCAGTGGTATGGTTATATAAATATTGTTTTTCTATATGACATCAATGCTATATATATTATATCATATCATATTATATGCTCCAAATAATATTTTCTCTATATTTCCTATATCTGTATATCTAATCATTCTTTTTCAATCAAGAATTTAAAATTAAGTCTTTATTAATTTAAAGAATCAATCTTTTAAGTGTATCATGTCTTGATTTTCACTGAGGTTAATGGGAACCAAATTCAAGGCAATCAGTACCTTATAAACTAGGCTTAGCACTCCAGCTGATAAATTTTTTTGAAGCTCAAAGGTAATCTAACTAACTTTCATTTGAAAGTCTGATAGGGTGTATATGTGACAATATGAGACCTCAGGCATGACTGAGGTTTAAAACTGGGGACCTTTAGAGCTTAAAACATGAACCTGAATAACTCTTTTTCATTTAGGGTTAAATTTACAGTGTTTTATCTTATTTGGAGCACCACAGCAGCAGTCAGAGGTAACAGTTCTGACTTAACAATTGTGTTTGTCAAACAGCAACACTTTTCTCCTATTTTTGAGACTGTTAAAAATTACCTCTGCCTAATTTAAAGAGATGGAATTTAAAGTTCTTTTTAATTTTTTTTGGACAGATATTGTTTGAATTTCCCACAAACAGCAAGGATTTCTTCATGAAAAAAGGAAGAAGAGCTCTTTATAAGCTTTAAGAATAGGATAGAAATTGTAATGCAGAAACAATGAGCAATGGACATGTGGTACACTGGAGCATTCAGGTTTCTGTTGTATTTGTGCATATCATAGTAGAACCCACTATACAGTAGAAGAAAGGATAGCTAATGTCTTCATTTTACAGGTGCTGGGCTGAAACAGGAATGTTAAGGACACACCTGCATGGCAGAGTGCATTGCCTTGTAGACATACAGGGTGCCTATACACGTATTCTGGTGCACTTGTAGTAGGCATGTCAGTAGTAGCCCAGCTTGCCGGCTCAAAAGGGCTTCGAGCCATTGGTGGGACTTTCCCATCAATCAGGAGGTGATGGAGGAGAGGCTGCCTCACCCTGGGCGGGGGTGATGACCCTACTCCTGGGTGAGGACCTTACTTTCCATCACCCTGATTGGTCTTTTTTGCAGTTGGGGGGTGGAGCCTCCAGAGGCTATAAAAGAACAGAGTACCCAGCACAAGGACACACAACTGCAAAGGATGGAGAAGAGGGAAGATGGGCTAAAGAAAAGCCGGGGGCAGCTGCCCAGTGGGGTGAATGTGGCTGCCCCTAGAAGAGCCTGAAGACTCCTTCTCATTGCTACATCCCCAGCTTCGCCACTGAGGACTGTGGCGTTGGTGCATGAGTAGTGCACACAGTGACACCCTACAAGCTGTATGAGGCAGTTTGATTTCCCAACCCCTGGTGTGAGGCCAGGCAATGGTGCACAGCTCAGTGCACAGAGCAAGACCCTGAAAGCTGCTTGAGGTACCTCAGGTCCTCAACCCCTGGCATGAGGCCAGGGGCTTGGTGCATGAACAGTGCACGGTGTGGTCTGGGAGTGGACCAGGGTCCTGGGAGCTGCTTGAGGTGGCTCAGGTCCATCATCTTTGGCAAGTAGCCAGAACACATTGCTGATGGCATGGCAAGGAGCAGGGACCCTGGAGCTATGTGTGGTGGCTTGGGCCATCCATCCTTGATATGAGGCCCAGGATGCAGGACCTGGGGCCTGGTGCAGGTGGAACTGCACGGAGGGTCTTGGAGTAAACCCATGCCCCAGGAGCCATGTGGGATGGCTGGGGCCTGAAACCCCCCTGGCATGAGGCTGGCAACCAAGGCTGGAGGCTTGCATGCGGGGCCTCGGTTGAAACCAAGACCCCAGCACCCTGCTCAGGGTCCCAACACCAGGGGGAATATAAAGCCCTCAGTGCATACTTCGGTGCAAAGAGCCACCAGGTGCCAGTGGGTCCAGTTAGGGCTGGAGACTCAGGAGGCCTCTGAGATAAGGAGCAACTCACCCAAGGAGACAAGGACCTTCCAGCAAGGCCCCGGAGTTGTGAGTTACTGGGAAATTTCATAGACATTTCATAGACATAGACATTAGGGCTGGAAGGGACCTCGGGAGATCATCGAGTCCAGCCCCCTGCCCAAAGGGCAGGAAGTCAGCTGGGGTCATAGGA
>NW_017728918.1:38437863-38449330 GCF_001723895.1 Crocodylus porosus
CCGACCACGAAGCCAATTTCCCAGCCAGCGGATCGTGGTGGAGCCAAAGCCACAACTGGGCAGTTGTGGGCAGGACTCCCACAGGGGAGGGGGGTAATTTGCATGGGTCAGTGACTCTGACTGTGGCAGGGGAACCGCTGCCACAGGGCTACATGAGTTTGGAGTTTCAGGTTATTAAAATGTAGTTTGGCTGGGCTGGGGAGGGAAAGACTAGAGGGCACCAGGGGAGCTTCTTCCCTCCCTCTTGCAGCCACAGGAATGCAGCCAAGGCTCTAGAGCACCCTGGGCCTTGGTGTCCCTGTAAAGTTAACTTGAGTTCAAGGGCTGCTGTGCCTTATATTCTGTGAGAGTGCACCTAATATTTTGCATGCCTATAGTTATATCGCTATGAATTGGTAGAGTTTAAGATTGTGTCATTTATATTGAAATATTAATTTTATCTTATGGAGCTGAGTATTTATTTAAAATGAAGGTATAGAAGTGTATATGTTAGTATATGAGTATTCAATGTTTATGTAAATTTAGATTTAAATGGAGCTCAATATTGTATGCTATATTTTTTGTACCGTTATATTTGTAAATTTCGAATATAATAGAAGTTAGAGTGTGTAACTTTTAGTGAGACCTAGCTGGAATCCTCCACTGTAGTATTTATCTTTGATTCACCTGTTTTTCCTAGTGATAGGTATATAGATATATATAGAGAGAAGGAATAGGGTAGTAGTCTGATAGAATATGTAAATGCATATATATGTTGGTGTTTATATGCATATTTATTGCTTAATATTTTGTAAATATTAATAAACTTGTATATAATTAAGTTACATAGTGTCCTGGTTTGGCTCCCTATAAGGGAAGGAAGGAATCACTGTGCAGCCAGCAGTTTCCCCCTACAGCGCATCTGCCCTGCCAACATCTCCCACATGATACTGAGATGCTTTAATTAGAGTGGCTCTCTGCAAACTGCTCCAATTAGAACACCCCCTTCTGAATCCCTGAGCACATGTATAGGCAACCACACTTCCTAGCTGACCTCCTGAAAGCAGTATAGCTGCCTAGAACACCATTCCATCCATGTTACTTAGCCACACCAAGGTGCACGGTGTATTAGGCCCTGAAGAACATCAGTCTAACAGAGCTGCACTTCTGTTAGTACCTGAGCTATCTCAGGTATCCCCACATGATATTGCAATGTGCTCTTTGGGTAAACCACTAGGGAATTATACAAAGTTACATAAAGAATCCTTCAGTAGAGTTGGTAACTGATGTCTGAGCCCCTTGGCTTGGCTTTCACCACAAGGCTATTCTTCTTCTCTACAAGGTAAATTGCACTTGCTTTGTATTAATTATAAAATTGGTGCAATCCTGTCATGGTTAAACTAAATTGGACAGTATGGGGAAACCAAAAAAAAGGATGAGTAGGTATCTGACCCTAGCTCTGATAACCAAGTTGCTGGCTGACTGGAATCAGTGGTGGATCTCTACCAGTATAGACTGTGTAACACCATTAAGCAGGGGATTGCACACATACCCCACAAACTAAAAAGCCTAGAATGGCCCTGGAGAAAATACTATAGGTAGATGAGGCTTCCAACTTTTACCAGCAATATCAGTCCTGGATAGAAGAACCTTGACTATTATGGAGTAGCTGGAACAGGAGCAGGAGCTAAGCTGCGAGGGTTCACTGTCCTGGCAAGGGAAGCATATCCCTTCAAATATTTCTGGTGAGAGGGTAAGACTTGCCTGAGGGAAAAGAAGGTTTGTTTACAACATCTAATCCCATGAACAGTTGGAAAGACAGTTCGGGTCTTTCTCAGAGATGTGGAAAAACCTAAGGACTAATTAGAGTTTATTTCTACTCCAATATATTATGACTAGGTGAATAGAAGAGGCTAATTTCTGGGTCTCTGAAGAGACTGTTTGGAGTCGCTAGTTCTGGGAACTACCCATTGCCACCATACTCTGGTGTCATTTTTGGCTTCTACATTGCTCTGTCCAAGAAAATGCTAAGGGTATTGATCAGTTTCAGTGAATCCTGTAGAGTTTCATCATTACAAATCATCATACTTAATACCTTTTTTCTCTTAATATGATGCATGTACTGCCATTACTCCTTAGTTAGTATTCTTTTCGCCTTAAAATCAGCACCCAGGAAATTCAGTTAAATGGTTCAGTTCTTTGCTGCAGTCTTCCAGCAACTCCCCTTGATATTGGTGCAGATCTTCATGTTCAGCAGCTGCAGAATCGTGCCCTTTTTTGTCTTCTTCAACCACTTTTAACTTGTTCATTTTTCCTCTTGTGTTTCTTTCTATGATGCCTGTATTTTTATATTCTTTTTATTCTTTCCCACAATCTTTATAGACTTCACTTTAACCCCAGACTCTTCAATTTCTTACTTACTAATTTTAAAGGAAAACAAAAAGGAATATAAATTTTGTTCCTCATCACCTCAACGCTGAATAATTTAAAGGTCTGCTTATGTACATGGATTAACTGTGGTGACTGTTTTCAATATTTTTTGTCAGACTGCTGTCTTTTATTTCAAAAGTCTCCCTAACCAGATGGCAAACAGATAGAAATCACAGCAATCCCTTGATCTCTAACATTTACTCTTACTCTCACACTTGTATCACTGGAAGTTTTTGATTTCCAAAATTGAAAAGCAGTGTGTTTTTTGGTTGCAGGTGTGTGTGTGTTTGTAGGGGAAGATATATGTGTTTTCCTGGTAAATAAATAACACCATACTAGGAAGAAGGATTCTTTCCTCCTGCTCAATAAAATTTTATTTCCTTCCCACATCTGCTCAATAAGATTTTACTATGAAATTGTGTTTCAGGCTGATAGAAATAGATGAAGTCAGCTGAGTTTAACACCATTATTGTAGGCAGCAGCAGGGAGGACTCACACAGGGCAAGAACTCACAGCTACGGCAGCAGGCAGGGTTCAAAATAACTCAGGAAAGGAACAGCCATGCACAGACGTTGTAGTTGTGTCTGTTCTCCTTTAACATCTCTTGTGTTAATGAGCCCTCCACTGTCCAGCATCAGCATTATGACACCACAGATGAATGCCATTTTTCTTTGAACATTAGCATTCTTAAATAAATATTTAAAAATTAGGAGCCTTTTAAACATAAAGGCTCAGAGAACTTCAGTAAAGTGCTTCAAATTTTTACAAAATATTGGTAATGATACTTAACAACATTCATGTTCTAATCCCTCTAGGTTTTAAAACAATGCAAATGTAAATGTATGGATGACCTTGCTTCTGGCTCAGCAATGCATGAAACTACCTACATAACTTGAAGCACACAATTTCTATCAATATTTAGTGAAACGCAAGTATTACTGATAAAAAGTTACACATTCATGTGTTTTGCCAAATATCAGTGGGATTATTTAAATTAGATACACAATTACATTTTCCTCTGAACTGGTACAATATCCCATGAAGTATTTGCGGAATTGTATCCTCTTTTGCTTTTGCATACATTTTCCAGGACTTTCTACATCAGTGGTCATAGTATTTGGCTATATTATTTTCTCTTAAGATAGCACCCGAACCATGATATAAGAATGCTTCTGGCAATTCACTCATAGAGGATATGCTCTATTTGTGAATCACTTGTAAAGGGTAGAATTCTGAATGACAGCCAGAATGGCTTTTGTCATGGGCAGACCCTGTCTTACCGATCTCATCTCCTTCTACAACCAGGTATCTCACCACCTGGATAAGAGAGAGGAGGTGGACATTATATACCTAGGCTTCCAAAAGGCCTTTTATCTAGTATCCAATGATATCCTCATGGGAAAATTGGAAGATTGTGGGCTTAACTGCTCAGTGGTTCAGACCCAGAGAGTTCTTCCGAGTGGATCTGTGTCATCCTGGTGAGAAATGGCCAGTGGTGTCCCCCAAGGGTCTGTGCTTGGTCTGGTGCTTTTCAACATCTTTATCAATGATTTGGATATGGGGGTGAAGAGCTTTCTAGCCAAGTTTGTGGATAACACCAAGTTATGGAAGAGTGTGGTCATGCCTGCAGATAGACTACAGATACAGGCAGACCTGGACAGACTGGAGAGGTGGGAGAATTGGAACAGATGAGGTTCAGCACTGAGTTATGTAAAGTGCTCTATCTGGGGGCAAATAATCCCCAACATACCTACAGTCTCAGTGGTGACAATTTATAGATTCATAGATTCATAGATGTAGGATCAGAAGGGACCCAAGTAGATCATCAAGTCTGAACCCCTGTGCAGGAGAGAATACTGGGCTCATACGACCCCAGCTAGGTAATTGTCAAGCCTCCTTGTAAAGACTCTCAAGGTAGGACCCAGCACCACATCCCTTGGAAATTGGTTCCATATCCTAGCTGCCCTGGCTGTGAAATAGTGTCTTCTAATGTCCTGCCTGTGGCAAGGGATCAGGATGGATGATCTGTTCAAGTCCCTCCTGACCCTAGCTACTATGAAACTATGAAATCTACTTTCAAACAACTTATGGCCGTTATTCCTTGTTATGCCAGGAGGCGCTCACATGAACAGGGTCTCTCCCATTCCCCACTGGTCCCCCCGGTAAGTTTGTAGACAGCCACCAGATCCCCTCTCAGCCTTCTCTTGTGAAGACTGAACAGGTTCAGGTCCCGTAGCCTCTCCTCATAGGGTCTGCCCTGCTGTCTCCAGATCATGTTAGTGGTCCTCCTCTGGACCCTCTCGATGCTGGCCACATCTCTCCTAAAGTGCGGCTCCAAGAACTGGATGTAGTATTTGAACGGTGGCCTGACCAGTGTCGCATAGAGGGGGAGGATCACCTCCTTGGCCCTGTTTGTGATGCTTCTGTGGATGCATGACAAGGTGTGGTTGGCCTTACTGACTGCATCTTCATACTGGCAGCCCATGTTAATTTTGGAATCGATAATAACTCCAAGATCTCTTTCTGACACTGCTTTCAAGCCTAAAGGTATGCTGCTGGTTCTTACTACCCAGGTCCAGTACCCTGCACTTGTCAGTATTGAATCCCATCCTATTCTCATTTGCCCACACCTGTAACCTGTCTAGGTCCAGCTGTATCCTGTCCCTCCCTTCTAGTGTGCCCACCTCACCCCAGATCTTGGTGTCATCAGTGAATTTGAACAGGGTGCTTTTTACCCCCTCGTCCAAGTCACTAATAAAGAGATTAAACAGTGTGGGCCCAAGGACTGAGCCCTGGGGAACCCCACTGCCCACATCCCTCCAGGTCGAATATTACCTATCCACCACCACTCTCTGGGTGCAGTCCCTTAGCCAATTTGTAACCCATCTGACTGTATAGGCATCAGTGCCACAGTCACCTAGCTTTTTAATGAGAATGGGGTGGGAGACAGTATCAAAGGCCTTACTGAAGTCCAGAAAGACTACATCACTGCAACACCCATGTCCAATGATTTTGTGACCTGGTCATAGAAAGCAATCAGGTTGGTCTGACTTGACTTGCACCAAAGCCAAAAGGGACCTAGGGGTAATAGTTGACCATCCCATGAACATGAGCCATCAGTTTGATGCTGTAGTCAGGCAAACAACACTGTGGCATGCATCAGCTGATACATCTCATGTAAAACTAAGTAAGTGATTCTTCCACTGTACTCAGCATCAGTGAGACCACAGCTGGATTACTGCATCCAGTTCTGGGTGCTGCACTTCAACAAGGATGTGGAAAAACTTGAGAGGATCCAGAGAAGAGCTACTTGTATGATCAGGGATTTGCAAGGCAGACCATATGAGGAGAGGCTAAGGGACTTGGGCCTCTTCAGCCTAAAGGAGAGAAAGCTGAGAGGAGACTCGGTAGCAGCTTACTGCTACATCAGGAGAATACATCAAGGACTCCGTGAACAACTGTTCACCAGGGCATCCTTGGAGAAGACCAGGAGTAATAGCTACAAACTGCCAGAAGGCCACTTCAGGCTCAATTCCAGGAAAAACTCCTTCACAGTCAGGGTGTCTAGATTGTGGAACAAACTCCTTCCAGAGGGGGTGCAGTCATGTACCCTGGAAACCTTCAAGAAGAGACTGGGCAGTCACCTCACTGGGGTCACCTGACCCCCAGTTATATTTCCTACTTGGTATAGGGGGCCAAACCCTATGATCTTGCAAGGTCCCTTCCAGCCCTTTATAACGTATGAATCTACAAATCTATGCTTTATGCCCTGATGCCTCTATACTACATTTCGCAACTATCCCTTGCCTTTGTAGCACAGCCATGATAAGGATGGTACTTATCTTTAATTACTTGTATGTGGAAAATACATTAACATTAGCATAGGAGGAAAAAAAAGGAAAATTGTGAGAATTCAAAAGGCTATTTCTCTGGAGAAGAGAGGGGATGGAGGGGATTGATAACAGTCTTCAGATACCTAAATGGAAATTACAAAGAGGATGGAGGTGGGCTTTGTCTGTTACCATAGCAGACTGTACGAAGCAAAATGGCCTGAAACTTCAGGAGGGGAAATTTAAATTAGAGGGGGGGCTTTATAAGGGTGGTCAGCCGTTGAAACAAGATACCTATAGAGGTTGTGCTATCTCAGTCCTTGGGAGTTTTTAAGGGTATGTTAGACAGACATTTGGCTAGGAAGACTTAATCAGGGATGATCCTGCCTTGATCAGAAGGCTGGACTAGATCACTGTGTGAGATCGCTTCCAGCCCTACTTTCTTATGATCCTAGTTCAAAGTAACTGATTACTATGTTTGGAATTAGGTTAAAATAACTTCTATAGCTAACTTTAATGAACAGGCAGGTTAAAAACAATTCAATTCACATGTAGTTTTGTATAATTTCCAGAAACACATTTCTAACATTTATACCAATTTAGGGCACTGCATTTTCCACAATATACTGACAGGTAGTAAAACAGCTATTGGCTTCTATCCATCTGATAGTTCTTTTAGACAAAAAAATGTACAAAGCATAATATATATTTTCCATGCTCTTCACTCTCCCCACAATAGAATCCAATTTCAGGCAAGCGCAACTTTATTCACAGGTTTAGGGAAAAATCCAGACTTATCCCTTAAGCACCTCCCTTAAGGTATTTGTCCCAACAGCTAAAAGTTTGTTGCCTATTACCAAGAGGGTCAGTTAAGACAAAGTGGGGTTAGTTTATCTCGCTCCACATTCAATCAATTGGGAGGATTAGGAGGATTCAGAGAGAGGAGAGATACTGAATGTGGAGTCACTTAGAGCTAAATAAAAAAGAAACTAAAAAGAGATGTGTCTGAATTTCTCCCCAGCTCTGGAAACTTGGACCCACCACACAGGATTCAGATCAGAGATTCCATTTGCAGGAAGGTACACAGATACCTAACAGAGTATGTGATGGCGGGGTCCACCTTGTGCATATTTTTGTGGTTAGAGCACTTACCTGGATTGTAGGCTTATGCAGTCTAAGGGGATTCAAATCTCCATCTGCTTCAGAAGTAAATGCCATAATCACCATGCCATAGAATAGTTTGTGTGAGGGCATTCCGTACTTTTCCCGTTGAAATCGTGCTATTGTGCAGGAAGAAATGAAAATTTGATAGGGCCAGAAGCAAGCATTACAGAGCTTGACTCTGCAGCCTAGTAATTAGCACATTAAGCTAGGAGAGAGGTTTCCTGGTTACAGTTCCCAGAACTGCTTTACCTGAAATGAGGTAAGGAATCCAGGACTTCCCTTCTCAAGGCACTACACTTTTCACTGGGTTACAGAGTCCAGTCCAGCTCTTGCTATATCTCTAGCACCCTGAATCCTGCATTTCTGGTTGCACAGTATACAGCTACAGCACAAAGAATGGAAGTTTTCTTCACATAGACTAGTCAAGAGCCTGGTTATTAGGGCATTCTTCAAAGACTCAGTTTAAAAGTTCCAGGCTGCGGAGATTTTAAAAACCCAGGTTTTCCAGTTGCTGGGTGCATGCCTTAAACATTAGGCTTTTATATAAAAAGTGTATTTTTCAGTGAAAATGACCATGGCTGTTTTACCTTGCAGACAATTCCATGATGTTAATGTGTCTCATATGTGTTCTGAACATACTAAAAAATGTGTCTTATTCAGGAACCTAAACTATAGCAGTCCAAGCGCTGATGTAGTTCCATTCTAGATTGCAGCAGAAGTGGGATTTAGGGTATAATTACACATTCATTCTAGGCAGCTCAGGGTGCTCTTAACCCCAGAACTATCCCCACTGTCCACATGGAAAGTAGCTCTAAGCACCCTTTAGGTGTCTTAGTTACGCCATTCCAGGGGACAGCTGGTTTTTATCCTGAATGTGTAAACACTCCTCTAAACCCAAACTAATACTAACACTGATAAACATTTGAAGAGCTTTAAGTACAACATATAGCTTATCTACTCATACTAAGTTATTTTCTTCACATATGGAAAGGTCTAAGTTAAGAAGCCTAAGGCATATAATTTAGCAGTCTAGGCTTGGCCTACAGATACCATGTTTTTATGTGTATAGTATCAGCCTACGTAATTATATATAGAAGTAATATAGAAACACATCAATATAAAAGACAAATATACTGGATGTTTTTAAAGATAAGGGATGCAACAAGATTTTGAAGGATTTTTTTCATGCTCTTCATACATAGACCCAAATCCAGCTCCATCTTTAGGGTTCCTAGTGCCACATTAGTTAGACACATAAGTAGAATGTAATGTCACTTGCATGTATTTCAAATCCTGCACAACTGATTTGTGCTAGGCATGCTCAGAAGGGTTGTATTATGGACTGGAACAAGGTATAGAGAGGCTTAGTAATCTAAGCTTTTCTTTAGTAAATTCAAAGGTATGATCAGAGCTGTTAAACACGTTACAGTTGAGGCAGCTTCTCTCCAAAACCAATCCTAGTAACTGTTTACTTGACAGGGATCCACTGGAAACAAGAAAGGGCAACAGACACTTGGCTGATAATTTAGGCGTGTAGGCAGAGTGCAAAACCAGATAATCTTTAATTCATCTGTGATGATTCCCAACAGTATAGTTAAGTGAATTCTTATTTAGTATTGATTTTAAGACATGCATGATTTCTCAAAGGAGAAGTAACTTTGATTGTACCAAGGCCTAAAGTTTCTAGAAGAAAAATCAAACTTTTAAAACCTTGTACTGTATATATAAATGAGGAACCTTATTCATAGAACAGATTTTACTAGAAAAATCTATCTGCACCAGCTATTGCAGAATAGATCACCAACCTCACAACTTAGAAGAGATATTCTCAGTGATCAAGAAATCCCAAAAGGGATTTAGGCACTGTACATTATAGCATTGCATTTTTTAGGTGCTTGGACCCTATGGCAAAATCAGGAAGCCTGAGTTAGGAACCTTAGTCTCCCCAGTGAACAGGAAGAGCAAGGTGTTGCAGAATGAGTTCCAGGACAGCCAGCATACTGAACAAGGAGACTCCTAGAGTTAGCCAACAGGAATGGTAAAGTGAAAGGAGTACCTTAAAACTGGCTCCCCTCTGAGTTTGTGTGTCTTGGTCATTACTGCCAGCTAGCACTTTAGAGTCTTAGTGAAGAATGCTTCCCCCAAAGTAAGCAATTACACCCTTATTCTTAAAAAACATAACAGCAGGCACTTTTTTCCCCCCATGTAAAGTATACCTGGAAAATAATCCCTTCAGTTTGAGCAGGAGGGTTGGAGAGTGCACCCTCCCCAGGAAACTCTTCTGTGAGATGGATGTATACATTGCACCTCCTGATTACAGGAAAGACTTGAATCTACATTTTCTACATATTGGGTGAGCAATTTAATTACAGAAATATTGATTAAAAAGAGCTGCCTCTTATGGTGGTATTTTAAAATAAGGCAGCATCTATCACTGTGTTTTGGGTTGAGTGCAGCATGATCTGGATGTATTTTTAACATAGCACACATCAGATTGAACCCTTTAGGCAAGACAGGCAAAGGAATACTTACTTTCTGTATGCTGCCTGGGTTTAGATACGAACTAAGCTCTGAGCTGCTCAGCCCTATGGAGGATGAGTCATGTGGGGCATGAACATAGGCAGAACTTTAGAAGATGAATAATCTAAATGCCAAAAATTGCAGCATCTCCAGAGTTTAGGGATCTCTGAGGTTAGGCAGTTTGTGAATGGGAATTTCAGGACTGTACTTTTGTTTTTGTGTGAAAAATTCTATTCTAGTCCTTTTTTGGATCTTGCCCTGAGAGAACAGGCTCCTATTTATGCAAGTTTCCTTTAATGAGGTATTTAAATAGGATTTTCTCTTTGGCCTAGATGAAAGGACAGTGACACATTTATCACTGATGTGATTATACTGTTAGCTCCTCAGAGGTCAAAGTTTCTACTGAATCTTTCATAATCAATCCCTTTGACAAGGACAGATACATTTATTCATAAGCTTGTGAAATAAAACACATACCATAGAAAAGTTCTGTCTCTCTCTCTCTCTCTCTTTATCTCTACTACTCCTGTGTGTGTTTAGGGCAATTAAAAATACTGAGGAAGGGACTGGTTTTTGAAGCTTTTTAGTGCCTGGTCATGTTAAAATATCTGTCTTTGAATTTGTGGGCTTTGGGGATGGGCTCACTGACTCCAATTACCAGGACTAGGTAGAATCAGTATGCAGGCTGATCAGTAAGTTCTCTGGGAAGGGTCTTATGAAAGGCTAGGGATAGCCAGATGAGAAGGTAGGAATCTGTACTTGTTTTACTTTTCTGTCTCCAGATCCATGGTCTGTTTTGTTTGCGTAATTCTTTCATCCCTTGTACCATATTTACTCAGTCCCAAGATGAGGGGTTTTTTTTCTGATTCCTTAGAGGAAAAATAAAGCCAAATCTTAGAATCGAGTATCACAACCCAGAGCTGTGAAAAACAGAGCTGTGAAAAATCTGTGCAGGGAGCCCAGCTGGGGCAGAGATAGCATCAGCAGCATGCAGATTCCTGTTTCCAAGTCTACTTCCAGCTCCCCACCTCCCCGTCCTTTCCCTCTCTTGCAGAGAATCAGGCAAGGAAGAAGGAATCTGCACTCTGTTGCTGCAGTCTCCAGCCCCTCACAACTCCTACCTGGAATCGGGCTGGGCTCTAGCAGGCATGGAGGAGTTCCAGAGCAGCTCCTGCCCTGCACAGCAGAGAACAGCGGTGCATGGAGCCCAAGGGGGCAGGGAAGCTGGACAGAGAAGAAGGAATCTGCCTGCCGTAAAGCTGGCTTCCCTTTGTAGTTGTTCCCCAGGTCCCCATCTATGCCCACATCAGCAGGGAAAGCAGCAGAAAGGGGAGTTTGGTGGGAAGGAAGTGGTGCATAGGCAAGGGATGGAGAAGTGATGGGGACTAAGGCACCAGGGGGGCAAGGGTTGAGGGACAGGCTGCCTGCTCCCCCTGCCCCTGCTTTCCCCCCCATCAGCCCTTCCCATCCCTGCTTTCCCCCTACTTTTCCTTATGCCTACCCCCCCACCCCCACCCCCACCCTCTTAGTATGACTCTTGAGCC
>NW_017728918.1:38449430-38461871 GCF_001723895.1 Crocodylus porosus
TCTGCCCCCTACTCTGAATCTGCTTTCCCCACCACTACCCCCCTGATGCAGCTTTCCTGCCTTAGCAGTGATGGGACAAATTTAAGATGACCTTCCAATAGTTAGATTTTGGACATGGGAAAGTATACCAAATCATAATTTTCCTTGTTTGGAATCTAATGGGGAGGGAGGCTTTCTTGCATTTGAAGTTGTCTTGGATTTCAGTAAATACAGTACAGTAATACATGTTGTTTGCTGTTTGTCTCCTTAATGATTGCCCAGGGAGTGATTTCTGAGCAAATGATATTCCAGGCTAACTCTCTCCACAGAGAGGGAGACCTGTAATTTCTTCTCATATTGGAAACAAGGTGGCCAAGGGCCTGACAGAGATTCCTTCACTTTGTCTGCAAGGTTCAATATAAAGACAGAAGAAATGAGGGATAGGGAGCGATCTTGGTGCAACCTCAGTCTGTTTCTTTAGGAAAGTGGCAGCGCAGTGGGGAGGAATTTGGACATCTGCTATGAATGTGTTTATGACAAGGGCTATGAACTATTATTAAATTATGAGAATGATTAAGCACTAAAATGGACTATATCAAATTTCTGTCATTAGAAGTTTTTAAGTGCAGGGTAGACAAACAAGTGTCTGGAATGGTTTAAATAACGATGACCCTGCCTTGAACAAAGAATTGGACTAAACAACCTCGTGAGGTTTCTTCCAACCATATTTCTTTATAACTGTAGATGAAGGCTATCATATTCATTACCATTGTTTAAAAGATAGGTCACTTACAGGATAAAAGCTAACATGGTTTAACAATGGGGAATTTTGATTAAAAGTGGGATCGGTGAATCATATAATCATTGAAAAATAGAGGGTGCTTCAGGACTGCAAAGATTTAAGATGGATATTTTCATATCTATCCACACTTAGGTGATGGCATTCATTCCCAGAAGTAAAATAGTTAAAAATTATGCCTCTAAAGAGAACAATTTAGGTTAGGAAGAAAGTGAAATATGAACAGTTATCTCATCTATAATTTTCTAATCTCCATAGTGTTTACTGCCCTGGATATGATGTACTTGATCCCAAAATATTAAAATAATTAGGAACTTTTTTATTGATCTCAGTAGGCTCAGAATCAGGCCTTATGATAACATCTGTGGAAAAATTATCTCCCAGATCTAATATTTTAAAGATGTGCCCATTTTTCTTCATTTAAACCATTCATACATTCTCCAGGATGCGTGCAGACATACTGCCTTTGGGTGAGTCTGAGGAAGGCAAAAATGACAGCTGCACCTCCATTTACTTTATACCCCACAAACAAGTAACCAAGGGCTTAAGAACTGTTCCTGTGTCTTTCATCTTGTTAACTGGAGAAACAGTTGATTTGATATTGTATGATCTCACAGAAAAATATGCACTGGCTATTCCTGTCTTGATCCTATCCTGCCAGTTGTTTCCAAATTTGAGCACTGAAGTGAAAGCAACAAAATGCAGCCAGCCAGCTGTCAAAAAGGCTGATGCATCACAGGAATTTACAGTGCATACATACGTACATACGTACATAATATACAATGCCACAGTGGAGTCTGAACATACAGCACTTGGATACATATTAAGATTTACAACTTGCAGTTTTAATGTCAGCATTTTAATGAATATAGTAAGGTGACCACTACACATAGGCTAGATTTAATCTGTTATAATAAATCTAAATCATGTCCAAATAAATTATAGTTCACTGTTAAGTCATACAATACTCTGCTACTTAATTATCAAAAGAGGTTTCTATAGGTGAATGTGAACGTTATTTTTTCATTCTCTATTTTATTCCTATTTTATTTACTGCACTTATAGCTGCAGTACCAAAGCATTTGCAGTCATACAGTAAACAGCAGGACTAATATCTGTCATGTTTTTGTTCTCTCAAACTTTCTCCAGGGGGGAGAACTATGTGCAGTGGAATGTTTTGTTTTGTTAAGGTTTTTCTATTTTTTGTGGATAGTTTATATATAGTTTTTAGTGTACATGTTCATATGTATTCAGGTTAGAGTGAAGACCAGATAAAGAGATGTCATTTTATAATGGAAGGTAATGAAGTTGGTGATAATTTATAGTTCCTAGAGATGATCCAAAAAGGGTCTTTTCCTTGCACAGACAAACATTATTTTTGTTGTAGTAGAAGGTTATACCAGAGGAGTGGCTTTTTAAAAAAATCATTATTCCAGGCCCCCTGGCAACTCCCTGCAGAAGTGGGCAGCACAGCACGGGCAGGGTCTTTCTTAGTGGCTTTCCCACACCTCTTCATTCAGAGTGGGTTTGCTGGCTGGGCATGTAGCCCTACAGGGACGGGATGCCTTGCTGTCCACCTGGGATTCAGGCAGCTTTAGAAGCCTATGCTGGGGTTCCCACCAGGGATGGTAGGTATGATGGGACTGCATCTTACCCCAGTGCCTGGCATGGCTTTCCTTTCTTCATTCACCTCCATCCTGGGCAAGCGCTTGGCCTCCTTGCTAGACACTGCAGGTGGGAGAGGTGGTATCAGCTCCTGAGGGTTCTTCATGGCTCAGCCATGTCAAGATGGGTGCAATGCAGCTGGGGGCTCAGCCCTGGATAAGGCATGCCAAGGAGACAGCCAAGCCCCCGGCCACATTGTTCTCAGCCTGCCAGAGCTGAGCCATGCAGAAGCCCCCAGAGCTGACACCACTTCTCCGAACTGCAATGTCCATCATGGAGGCCAGGCAAATGCTTGGGATGGAGGTGAGGGGAGCAGGGAAAGCTGTGCCAGGTGCTGGGGGCAGACACAGTCCCACTCTACCTGCTGTCCCAGGTGGGAGCCCCTAAGGGTGCCTGAATCCTGGGCAGGCAGTGAGGTATCCCACCCCTGCATGGCTGCATTGCCTGGCCAGTGAACCTACCCCAAGGGAGAGGCATGGTGGGGAGGTGTGCTAGCAAAGGTTTTGCTTGTGCTGCATTGCCCCCTTCCTCTGTAGGGAGTTGCTGGGGTTGGGCACTTTCCCTTGTGCTTTGACAGGAACCTTCATCCCTCTGCTGACTTACTGCATACTGACAGAGACTGCTGCTGTTGGAACCACCGCTCCTGCACCTGTACTTGCAGAGAGCACCCGGCGGCAGTGCGGGGTCCCGTGCTGGGGAAGCAGGAACATGGGCAGGGGTTAGAGCTGGGGACAGGGCTGGGCCAACTGCATCGGGGGAACAGGAGACTCCCACCCCTCAGCCAGCACTAGGCTGTACCACCTGGCTAAACTGCTGCAGGTGTCTAAGGCCTGTCCAGGGTGCTGATCAGGGCAGACTGCCCAGGAAGCCATATTAGGACTCTTTAAGACATCCACATGTAGATGCATGCCTAAATTGCCTTAAGGGGTGTAGGTTGTAGTCGTGTTGGTCTAAGGATGTAGGCAAAAAAGTTCTTTAGGTGAATCTGATATCTTTTATTAGACCAACTTAAATAGTTGGAAAACAATTTTTAAGCAAAAAACCTTCATCAGGCTAAGAATGTTTCTGCAGTTGGTGTGTGCTCTTCCTGGATTGAATAAAAAGTAAAGAAGCCAGAGGCTGGGCTGGCATGCATACAAGACAAGCAGTCAGTGAAGATGTAGATTGAGGAGTCAATGGATAAGAGACAGGCTGGGTGTGGGGGAGAGAAGTGGGGTTGAATAGTGGAGAAGTACCTGGGGAGTCAGATGTCAAGCAGGTTATAATATGTCATAAATCCAATGTCTGTATTTAGTCCATGATTTTTAGTATCCAGGAGGTTGATAAAGTGGAGTTCATAGGCTCGTCTCTGGGAAGTGTTTTGTAAGTGTCCTTTGCGGATCAGGACTGAGAGATTGGAGAGATAGTGGTTTTCTTGTGAGAAATGTACCCCCACAGGTATTCCTGTCTTTGATCTATTTCTGGTGCACAATAGTTGTTTGATCTCTTCTATGTATTTTCCATCAGGGCATTTGGTGCATTGGATGAGATATATTACATTTCTGGAGGTGCTGCAGTCATATCTGGGAATGCTGATGGCTCTGTTGTGGGATGTAGTAATTGTGGGGGTGGTCAAGATTTGTTGGTAGGTTTTGCATTTCTTGTCATGGCATGGTCTAGATCCATTTAGTGTGTTCTGGGCCTGAGGAAGTTTGCTTCTGGTGAAGAGGTTAGTGAGGTTTGGTGCTTGTTTGATAACTAGGATGTGTGGCTCTGGGAAGATCTCTTTAAGAATAGGGTCTCTTTCTAATATGGGTCACAATTATTTGAGGATTTTCTGTGTGGGCTTGGGGGAGGGATAATGTGTCATAACCAGAGGTATGCGATTTGTGGGGGGGGGTGTTTTTCTGTACTGCAGCAGTTCTTCACATGGTATCTGGGTGACTCTTTCAAATGTGCGCTCTATCTCTCTGGAGGAGTGTCCTTGTTGGGTGAAAGCCTTTTTAAGATTGGTAAGGTGGCAATCCCAGGTGTTCTCTTCAGGACAATTCGGTGGTATCTGAGGGCTTGGCTGTATATCACAGCTTTTTTAATCTGTTTAGGGTGATTGCTGGTTCTGTGCAGATATGTAGGTTGGTTTGTGGGTTTCTTGTATAATGTTGTCTGTATTTTATCTTTCTGGATACTGATCATTGTGTCTAAGAAGCAGATGTTGGTGCTGGAGTATTCTAGAAAAAGTCAGATGGAGGGATGGTAATTGTTGAATTTCTGATGGAACTCAGAGAGTGCAGGTTTTCAACCCAAATGATGAAGATGTCATTGATCTATGTTAAGTACAGCAAGTGTTTAATGGTGCAGTGCTTGAGGAAGTCTTCTTCCAGGTGGCTCATAAAAAGGTTGGCATATTGTGGGGCCATTTTGGTGCCCATAGCTGTTCCCGTCATCTGGAGGAAGTGTTGGTTATTAAAAATGAAATTGTTGTGTGTGAGGATGAAATGTATAAGATCAGTAATATCTTTGGGTCTCTATTCTGAGTTGTAATCTTGTTCCTGAAGATATGTAAGGCAGGCTTGGATGCTATCCTGGTGTGGGATGTTGGTATATAGGCTGGTAGTGTCCATGGTGGCTAGGAGGGTGTTGCTGGGAAGGTGGTCTATGTTTTTAAGTTTCCATAGAAAGTCTGTAGTGTCTTGGACAAAACTTGTTCTGTGGGGGACGAGTGGTTTTAGGATTGATTTAACAAAACCTGATATTTCCTCAGTTAGGGTCCCATGGTTGGTTATGATAGGTCTGCCAGGGTTCCCTTGTTTGTGGATTTTAGGGAGCATGTAAAAAGTCTCCAGGTTAGGTAGTGGGGGAATCAAGGTCTGTAATTGATTTGATGGTATTTGATGGACTTGATTTGATGGTATTGTTGAGTTTCTTGGTGAACAGGGCAGTAGGATCTTCTTGTAGTTCTTTGTAGTAGGTGGTGTCTGAGAGTTGTCTGTTGGGTTCCTATATATAGTCTTCATGGTTTAGGATGACTGTGGCTCCTCCTTTATCTGCTGGTTTTATTACTATTTGGTGGTTAGAGCTTAGAGATTCTATTGCCTTTTTCTCTGGTAGAGAGAAGTTGTTATGGTGGCGTGTGTTGTTGATTATTTCATTGTTTATTCTTTCCCTGAAGCAATCAATGTAGCAATCAAGATTAGAGTTTCATTCATTGTGAGGTGTCCAATCTGATGGTTTTGGGGTTTGGGGGGGTTGATCTTTTCCTGAATGTTGTTAGAGGATGAGTTGTTGTTGGGAGTGAATTCATTTTGGTCGTGGAAATATTCCTTGAAACACCTCTGCACCAAATGAATGTACACCAGAAATCTATCAAAGACAGGAATACCCAATTACATGTGGAGGCACATTTCTCATAAGAAAACCACTCTCTCGAACCTCTCAGTTCTGATCCTCAAAGAAAACTTACAAAACACTTCCCAGAGACTAGCCTATGAACTCCACTTTATCAACCTCCTGGATATTAAAAATCATGGACTAAATATAGACATTAAATTTATAACACATTATAACCTGCCTGACATCTGACTCCCCAGGTACTTCTCCACTATTCACCCTCTACTCTCCCCCATACCCAGCCTGTCTCTAACTCATTGACTCTTCAGTCTATATCTTCACTGACTGCTTATCTTGTATGCATGCCAGCCCAGCCTCTGGCTTCTTTACTTTTCATTCCATTCAGGAAGAGCACACACCAACTGCTGAAACATCCTTAGCCTGATGAAGGTTTTTTGAACCCAAAAGCTTGCTTTAAAAATGTTTTCCAACTATTTAAGTTGATCTAATAAAAGATATCAGATTCACCCAAAGAAACTTGTCTGTAAATTGCCTTAATACACCTTAGGCTAATACCCATTAAGTGTACGCACACAGAAATTCATGCCCAGTGTATCATTGGCTATAATGTTAAATGGTACAGAGAGTTCCAGAAAGATAAAAGTGGCTATCTACCTTCTATCCATTAACAGGAAAAGGTCATCCACCAGTGGCATTAAGATGATTTTAATTCCACATCCTGTCCTGAATCCAGATTTTGCCATATTCGCCTGTTTAAGTGGCGACGTTACTATATTAAATCATTGAGATAAGCTTGCATTTGCCTTTTGGCTGGCTTGTTTATGAATTCGCTCAGTACACAAGATTGACATTGTAGTAGTTGCCTAGAACTAAAAGACCTATGGTCATTTTCTTTAAACACAGTTGTTCTGTTGTGTGCCTGAAGAAGTAAGGGAAGATTTGTTCTTGGAATGAGGCTGACAGTTCTTTACAGTCAACAATGGTATGAGTTATTCATTCTGCTCTCCTACAAGCCAAGAAGGTTGGATTCAGAACCCCTGTAACAGTATGTAATTCTATGCCCAGTACTTCTTGCTGGGGAATTGTATTGAACTTTGGGGATTCAGATGAGCTGTAAGTTGGTGTAAAAGGATGGAGCAGTTGCTCCAAGAAGACTTCCCAAATATACAGAAAGTAGGCTGATAATTTTTCACATTGCTTGATGTTCATTTCTTTTGAAAGCTGCTAGCACTCAAGATTGATGAATAAATGTACTACTCTGAATAACTCCTGAGGGCTGGATTTTTCAGTTTTAGTGGAGTATTAGGAAGACTCTCTTGGCCTAAAAAAAATCAACCTATAAAATAAGCTCTGAAGAATTTTCAACCTGTTTATTGAGCCTTATTTTCCATCTTCAGCACTGAATTTTCTATCTTTCTTCATTCAGCATAGAGTGCTGTGTGCCGGCAATGGTAAGGGAAGGATCATTTTGGGGCCAGCATATTAATGATTGAGGCTAGTGTACAATCATGATTCATCAGGTCCTGGACTGCTCATCCTGTGGGTGCAGTCCTATGTTCCTTTAGGGTGTAGAGAGAAGTTATATTTGTCATGCAATTGGACCCTTGAAAGCACTCTATAGAAAGGAATCTATGCATAACAGAAGTGCACGGCTACAGGGTGCTTTAAAAGTCCCCATATCATATGACAAACTAGCTCTCACTACATGAGTTCAAATGAAGATGGTCCAAAGTGAAGCATCTTCCTTAAGTTCTTCCTGCGCAGTCAGATGGGCTGATACAGCCCAGCCCACCCCCCAGTGCTGTCTACAAGATGGGGGAGAGGGAGAAGGGAAGGGAAGGAGGGGAAGGAGCTCCCTCTGGAGTTTGCCCAGCCCACACTAGCAGTGTAGCAGGTGGATTAGATTCAATCCACCTGCCCCCCCTCCCTTACCAACACAGGTTATGCAAACCCTAGCCCAAGCTCCCTCCCCTTCCTTCTCCCCCTCCTCCCATCCTCCAGACAACATCAGGGCTGGGAGAGAAGGGGCAGGGTAGGGGAGAGAAGCTGCATGCCTGCATAACATCAACTGAATTGGATCCAAATTGGAGCTTGATTTTCAACCCTCCTGATCCAACAGCAAATATCTGTTGGGTGGGTCAGGAGGGTCGGTCTAATTCTAACTTCTTGGAAGTGCTGTAAATTAGAGTGGGGAGTTACATATCTATCAGTGCCCTAAAAACAGAATTTGGTCACGTCCATGAGTTTTTATTGTTGTATCAGGGTCATTAGTCTTTGTTATGATATGGAAGCTGGAAGGTAGTTTGAACTAACTTCCTTCCTTTATGAAGTGATGGTCTGTCTAAGTGTCTGGCTTGCAATGACACCAATTTTGACATCTAGGCCTAAGGTCAAGTCCATATTTGACTGGCTATACAGGTTGGACTAAAATTAACCTGTGACAATCCTGCAAGAGATTAGTTTCCACCTGTGACCATGTTGACATATATATCAAAATCTACTCTGCCACAAACAAATTCTCCACCCTGTTGTGCACCAGAGAAGGAAGAAAAAGAGACCCCCGCCTGCCACACACAAAATATAATAGAGGAAATGTTATCACCATGCTGATATTTCTTCCATAAGATATATGATATAGCTATTCTTGATTCACAATATCAAAATAAGTACAGTGTAAAGAACGGTAAGTTGAGTCTTCATGATAAGTTGGGAATAAAACCTGAAAAGAACAATTAGTAACAACAACCAGCTATAAAAATAGTTTGCACAGCACCCTGTGTTGAAAATGCAAAGCCATTTAGATGTGATAACTATAAAAGCACTGCACAGTTAGTTCATTCTTTTCCTTTAAAGAAAGGATTGCCAATCCTTTTTTTTTGTACTTGTACACATTCTCTAGTTATTAAAAAGGAACATACATATGCAAATTCTATTCTTCCCAGTTGGCAAGACAGCATGCATAATGCATTATCAGCTTAACATCCAATTAATACCATCATTTACAACCCATTGGAAATAGACAATGCTAACAAGTTATTATGCTTTGAAATAACAATAAACTGCCTGAGGTATAAGTGAAAATGAAAAAAAAATACATAAAAATTACTAACTAGCATTCTGTAAATAACCATTGTGTACAGTGCAATTGCTTTGAAATGGAGAGAAGTCAGCTAGTCCATACATGATAAGATTTGGCAAGAAGTGTAATTGTAAAGGTTGCGTCAAACTGGAATTGAAAGGCCTGATCCTTCTCTTACTACACTTAATGCCAACATTTATTTATATTGACTTCACTTATTCAGAACCAGCCCACAAGAAGAAAAAAAAATCAAGGGTCAAATCCTAATCCTGAAATTAATGGTGTTCTGGCTATTGATTAATGTGGTATCAGAAATTGTCCCTCAGCATTGCAAACTACAGAATCTGAATCAGTTTACTGAACTTAAAGTAGCATTCTGAACATGAAGTTGTTTAGAGGTTTATAAGTACAGGAAATTTTCTCAATTAACCTACCTTTTAATCAGGCAACATAGCTATAGCATCATGAATGGTATCTCTCATAATATTCTCAAAAGCATTACTTTAAAGTTTTACCATCGTATAACTTGTACATTGTATTAGTCTCATGGATCTTCTAATTGATGAGGAAAGGTAAGATGGGAATAGTTTGAGTCAATCAATAGGAAGCACAGCAATGCCAATCTTTCTAAACTGTTAATGGCTGTTTTAAAGCTTCTGATGAGCTTAATTCACTACACAGGCTTCACAGCTTCTGTTATTCCTGCTAGAGCTACATTGCTCTCCTTTGGGTGCCCAGTAGCCCTGCATTCAAGAGTAAGGGGGCACAGCTAGATAGGATGCTACATCACCATAGTGACAAGCTATGGCAATGTAGCTCATCAATACAGTGATGTAGCATCTGCAGGCACTACCAATTATGCCACTGCTACAGTGAAGTAGCAACCTTTCTGGGTGGGGGTGTAGTTTGCCACTGCCAGGAGCAATATGTGTAGCTATTCACTGTCCCAGAAGCTGTGTGGGGAACCTGATGTAAGTAAACTGGGGTGGGGGTAGGGGTGGGCAAGGTTGGTGTAGAGGTTTGTAAGACTGAGTTAACCCTTTTTCAGATCAGGGTTAACTTGATCTTGATCTAAGTTAGCGCACTTACTCTAGTGAACTAATTTACACCAGGCATGCCATTTTCTGTGATTTAAGCCCTTTGCATGCCTGTGCAGTTGGGCATTCAGATCCACCTAACCCTGGAGTTACTGTCTTAGTTACCCTTGCTTAGTTACACTGCTGAATAATGCTTTAGGATTAAAGATGAAAGCTGAAAAAAGTGAGTTTCTCTATGTGTTACATATGACTTGTTTCTGGCACTAGAAACCCATAACAAGATACATTGTAAAGCTGTTTTAAATCAATCCTTAGAGGTGTCATAATTCTTATTAGTTATTTATTCATTCTTTGGAGATTTGGGTAGTTACATTTCTGTATTGATTAATTCAATTCACACTGTCTTACCATTTACAGCTACTAACAAACATTTCTGAGTGATTTAAACCATAAACAGAACTTACTTTCCTGGTTATGACCCCAGCAAGATTCTTTGTCCTTTTTGACAGTGGTAGTACAAAAAAAAATTTAAAACGCAGCTCTTGATCAAGCAAAGAAGTAATTGAATTTGGGAATCTGCCACAAAACAATTAAATGTATTGGGAGCATGCCTAAAAGAAATATGAGCAAGTGAGAAACTAAAATGTAATAGGGAGGGTAGAAGATGGAAATGAATAAAACATTTCTTTCACAGTGCATTTGTATATCTATTATATATTAAGGAACACTCAATATTGGTTAGATAGATTTTTACATCACAAATTAATGTGACATTTTCATGGTTGTGTGCATTAACAGAGGAAATGCAGGAAGAGACAGTTAAACATCAAGAAAAAAGGCTAAATGCCCATAAAGATGACAACTTGAAATTCATAGTTATTCTAAATGAAGAGTCATTTAAGATGGTGATCTTAGTCTAGATATGAAAAGCAACAAAAACAAGTTTAAATTAATTAATATTAGCCATACAACCACTTGCATAATACCATGAAAGCTGACAGACCCCAACAGTGAGCTCCCTTCTTTTATTTTTTTCTGTGGAAACTCAAAGAGCAGTAGGAGGTGTCATAAGATTCTTCTTTAATAAGGCTCTTCTCAGTGCCATAGGATTCAATTGTTCCTTTTGTTCAGTGTCAATATGAGAGTGCTGGGGGACAAGGCTTGGCACTCAGTTCTATGTCTCACTCATCTGATACAGATGGCATGGATAATTAATTGTCTTTCTCCTGTCTGACAAAGACTAGGGCTAAGAGAGCTAGTTTGTTCATTTAGGATAAATCAGAGTTGATCCTGGCTGGCTTGATGAAGCAACCAAAATGAATGGCAGAGGTAATAACTCCTATTTTGAATGTGGGAGTGTTACTAACTCTTATTCTGATTCTTTGACTATTGCATTCAAAATCTAAGTTCCTGTTGGATTCTTCACTGATTCTTTAAAACACCAGCAGCCAAGAAGAACCATTGGGCTATCTCTGTGTATAACAAAAAAGCTACATTTCCATGTACATCTCAGAAACTTAGCACAAAATGACAGCACCTTTATGTTCATAGGTCACCTAAGATTTTACTGGTAGATATTCAGAACAGTTTACCAATAATTACTATCCCTAATTATTTGTTCCACTATCATCACATTATTGGCCCCTAAAGAACATATGCTATTTCTTCAGAATTACTGACACATTTTTGACAGGTTATAACATGGACCACAGAGTCCAGCTGAGTTGTCTGAAATATATAATAGTGTGGATTCTTGATTGATCAGGACAGTGAGAATGCATTTGGAATCTTTCTAATTCAACCCAGCATTTTAATGTGAATTTGTTTCAGAAATATTTCATTTTTAAAAGTCCACATAGACTTTTGGTACCTCTCACTCCCTGGTGGTTCTAGTTTGATGCTAAGGGTATAGCATGCTTGTTGTTTGTTCTTTTAGCCTATAAATAATTTTAGTTTTATACTGGATGTTGACTGAACTCTCATAGAACACTTTCACACATCCACTTAAATTGTTTCCAGATGGCCAGATGTTATTTCATTATCTCATTATGCCTCTAAAGGAAAGTCTAAAGATACAATTTTACTAACACAGGTTCCAGTGGCTAATCCACAGTTATACGTACTTTAAGACACATTCCTCAGCCTTGTGGTATTTGAGCTAATGGCTGCAATAATTTAGATCTTTTTTACATGCAGGTGGGGAGCCTATTCTCTTTTAATCCATTTGCTGCTTAAGAATGATAATTTTGCTGGGACCATCTGTTTTTTGTTTTACCAAAAGCATTCAAAATTTATTGGCAGCAAAATCTCTGAATGACAAATACCTCATAGAAGTGGTTTGTGGATCCAACAGCAGAAAATTATCCAAATGACATTATTTTGATTTTTAATCTGATGTGAATATTCCTATCCATTGCATGATTATCCTAGATATCATAAAAATTAAGCAAGCTGGAAGAAACAGCTCCATTTGCTTCCCCTCTAAGGGCTCCAGTGCCAGTAACTGAGAGGTCAGGGAGACTGGAGGAAGGGGGAGGGGAATATGGGGGGGGGGA
>NW_017728918.1:38462078-38468225 GCF_001723895.1 Crocodylus porosus
CTACCCCCCCACCCCAGCATTCCCACAATAAAAAAAGCAACTCCCTTGCACTTACTGGCAGTTCCAGATACCATCTGGGTCAGTGGGCCCACCCAGACACACAGTGTGGGGCAGGGTGACAACCCCAGCTTGGGTCCTTCTGCCCCCCCACTTCCCTGCACTGCCCGGGAGGGGGGCTCTGCCATAAGGCTCCAGACCCCCAACAGCCCCTGCTCGGTGAGTAGAGATTTGTTTGTTTTTTTAAGTGCCAGTGCCTGGTGTTGGGGAGGCAGTCATGGGGGCCTGGGGGTGCAAGTGGGGGATAGAGCTGGTTGGGGCAGCTATTGGGGAGGTATGGGGGAGTGGGGCAGGGATGAGTAGGGCAACTATTGGGGGCTACAGCAACTGATGGAGGGTGGGGCTAGGTGAGGCAGCAATTGGGGGGGCTGGGAGGGGCATGTGGGCCTTGCAGGGGGGGTAGCAGCCTCTGTCAGGACCGTTTGATTTCATAGACATTAGGGCTGGAAGGGATCTTGGATGATCATTGAGTTCAGCCCCCTACTCCAGGGGCAAGAAATCAGCAGGGATCATAGGATCCCAGCAAGATAAACATCCAAATGTCTTTTGAAGGCATTCAAAGTAGGTGCTTGAACCACCTCTGGCAGCAGTCTATTCCAAACCTTGGGGGCTCGGACAGTAAGGAAGTTCTTCCTTATTTCCAGCCTGAAACGGTCATGGAGGAGTGTGTGACAGTTTGACTTGTCATCTCTTGGGGTGCTCTGGTGAACAGATGTTCTCCCAGATCCTGTTGAGCACACCTTCTAAACTTATAGGTGGCCATCAGATCACCCCTGAGCCTGCGCTTTTCAAGGCTGAAGAGTCCCATGGCTCTCAGCCTCTCTTCATAAGGTCTGTTTTCCTGACCTCTGATCATGTGTGTGGCTCTTCTCTGCACCTTCTTAAAATTCTCCACATCTTTTTTGAATTGTGGAGCCCAAAACTGGATGCAGTACTCCAGCTGCAGCCTCAACAAGGCCAAATACAATGGGAGAATGACGTCCTGGGATTTGCGTGAGAAGCATCTGTGGATGCGTGCCAGTGTTTTGCTTGCTTTACTAGTCACAGCATCACATTGAAGGCTCATGTTCATCTTGTGGTCAATCATGACCCCCAAATCCCTTTCATTTGTAGTGCTAGCCAGTGCAGCACTGCCAAGCCTATAAGCATGCAGCAAGTTTTTCTTCCCAAGATGGAGAACCTTGCATTTTTCAGTGTTAAACACCATCAGGTTCTCATCTGCCCATTTCCTGAGCCTGTCAAGGTCAGCCTGGATCACCCTTCTGTCCTCAGGTGTAGACACTTTACCCCAGAGTTTGGTGTCATCGGTGAACTTGGCCCCTGTTGGGAGGGTGGGGCTGTTAACCCTGGTGGGAGGATGTAGTCCATGTGGGGGGACTATTACCCCTGTAGGGGGCTGTAATTCCTGGTGATTGCTGTCTCTGTGTCTCACTCTCTCCCTTTCTCTCTCTTTGTAGTCATCTTCTGTTTTAATTGTAGATGAACATGGATTTTGGGGTATTTTACACAGTAACTATGGGATTTTTTTATCAGGGATTTTTCAGTTTTCCAATAGGGAACACCAGAATTTCTGCCAGGGAGGCCAGTGGGAGGACCCTTCCTGCTCAGAGCTGTCACCTTGGACCCGGCTAGAAGTGTCTGACCTTCTGGCCAACTGGGGCCAGGAGGACATGCTTTGGCAGTTCAAAGCAGTCCACCACACCTGGAACATCTTGGGTGGCTGGGCAGAGGGCACACATGGCAGTAGTGCCGCACAGAGGCCAAATCTGCAGCCACAGCCCACTGGCAGCTGGCCCAGAAAGGCAGATACCTCATCCAGGTCTGGCAGGTGCACAGAAGATCACAGCAAGGCAGAAGCCCCCACTGCCAGACTGTTGCAGTGGTTAAAGGGTGCAGGGAACTCTCAGGGCTGCTTCAGCAGTCTAGCTGGCACAAGAGTTAGTGTCTCCATGTACCAATTGGCTGGGCCCTAGAAGCTCCTGAGACCGAGTAGTCTTGAAGCTACTTGACAGGGCAGCTTTTGTACTGATGAGGCCAGGACAGGGCAGCTTTAAATACTGCTGGGGACAGCACAGGTGCTGGCCCCGGGCTCTAGGTCCCACTGGCTGCAAATCTGGGAGGAACCAGGCAGAGCTATTTTGCCCCAAGTGGCACAGTTTGCTCCACAACAAAGTGCATTTCTGAGTACATGTGCTGAGGCAAAAAGCCCCATCTCAAATTTGCACTGCTTCTGTCTGAGCTGCCGCAAGCGCATGTGCTTGCACGTGTGGCTTCACCAACAGAAGGAATTAATGGTCTTCATGATCCCCAACTGAGACGGAAAAGGCACTCAGACAAAACTTCTTGCACAAAGTGATGTATGCTATGAATAAAGAATAATATAATTATCTGCATACCATATGTTATATTTATAAACCTTATAGTAAATTGCACAAAATATAAGTTTAAAGTCAGATTTTAATCTCAATGACCCATGTAGTTACTACTGTCATGCAGGTGCAAACACACTGTAAGATTTCTTTCAGAGAGTCTGTATGTGCACTACTTGTATAACTTCCAAATACTAGGATTTTATTTCAGCAACATATACAAGATCAAATACATAAATGGGTATGGATATCATGGCCCAAGTTAATAAACACTATAAAGAATTTGCTATCTCAGTCTTTCTAAAGAATTATAAAAAATAAACACTTTACTAAAATATATTAGCCTCTGCATTCACGTAGATGGAAATAAACTTTTTTTTATTACCTTTTTTCCTTTAAAACAGATTAATATTTTGAACTACTAAATTTTCATCCTTGGTAATTTAATACATTCCTTAATTCAGCATGATGGCTTCAATGATTGAGCACAAACTAAAGCATTCTGACCCTTCTGTTCCAGTGAAACAGAGAAGTAATTTTATTTTCCAAACAGCTGATGCTATTCATAGGAAACACTATTTCCATGTAAACTACTAGAAAATGTTAATTCAGCACAACCTCTAAAATAAAAAGGTGCCTTAAATTGCCATTATAGTCGATCCAACACATGTTTAGAGAGTCTATTCTATTGCAAAATAATTTAATTACATATTCAATGTGAATTAATTATGCATACACCTTTATTACTAGCAATCACATCTTATCAGTGTTATTTATCATCTTGGTAGAATCATTTGTACTATATAAGAATTACTTGCCTTTGTAATCTATTTTTGTATTATGTAAGAGGGAAATATTAATGAGTTGTGAAAACATACTACTGACCACTAAAAAGATGTGCCTTATGCAGCTCTTGAGGGATATTAGAATCAGTGGATAAACCTTTCTTGGAAAAACACATAATGGCGCACAAAATTTTTGGACCAGGAAAAGGCCATCTGGACCAACTCTACTGTCCTTTACTGGTTTATCTTATTTACTGTTATTTGCATTATTCATCACATAATATTTATTTAGGAAATGTAGCCCATTTTACGTTATAAATTAAATCTACTAATATTTGGAAACTACTGTTTGAGCAACGTGATGTACTGATTATGTTGTCTGCAGTTGGTTCTGTAACTTACCTTTAACAACCCAGGGCCCCCATGTGTCAGGGGGCCCATGACTTGCAGTCTCATGCAGCCTTGGGCTAGCTTGTTTATGAGGATGTATTGAATCCTAAGCATTTGTGGTGGCTCTTAAGAAAGCCACCAGTCCATAATGTGACAATACCACCATCCACTAAATGCACAGTCCATAATATGACAATGACTAATGTTACATTTTAGATCTGAATATAAAAAACCTAGAAAACTGCAAGTCCAGGATATTGATGTCAAGTGCCATTTGTCAATGAGATCTTGTGATTATCTAGGCTGATAGGAGGTTTAGCAGGCAAGGTGCAGTTATGGCTTTGGAGCTGAGGGATTTGAAGCCAGGTGAATCAAAAGGCGTCAGACATGAAGTCTCACTTTTTAAAAAAGAGTTCAGCAAAGCTGGGCTTTGCCTTTTTAAAGTGTGATGAACTTGGTGCTGGTGCTAAGACATTCATTCCTCAGAGGAAAGTGAGTTACCATGGAAAATTATTGAATCATAGAAAATTAGGTTTGGAAGGGTTCTCAGGAGGTCATCTAGTTCAACCCTCGCTCAAAACAGGATCATCCCCCAACTAGATAATCCCAGCCAAGGCTTTACCTAGCTGGATCTTAAAAACCTCCAAGGATTTTAAAGATGCCATGCTGTTCAGGTTTCCAGGATTAAGTGAGAACCACTTTGTTCAGGATAGAAGTGGCTACATATATTAGAGTGTAAACAAACATTTCCTTTGTGTCACCATAAACGTTTTTATAAGCCCATCTGAATGCATGAAGGAAATGGAGACTCCTATTACAGAAAATAATTCATTGATATACGTCTCTAAATCAGCAGAGTGGGGAGTGAGTATAAGTGTGTTTTCTATAAAATCAGGAAGGATTAGCCATCTAGGTATTCAGCACATCCAAGGTAGAAACAGCGAAGCAAATTTCAGGTGTATAGTACAAGTGAGAATTCCATGGACAATCTTGTTCTCTGATAAGTCAGAACTAGTATGGGACAGGTAACTCATAGCAATCCTCCAGCCCTCCCTGAAATGGAACAGGATACTATAAAAAAAAAAAAAAAGACCTTTTCTGTAGTAACCTGTTCCATCTTGCATGAATATGGAATAATTCTTATATGTTTTACTTGCTAAATCTGCAGCCTAATTAAAACACAGTCTTGGTGTCTTGTCTTTATAAGTACTTATGTTACAATGTCAGAAGCAACCATTGTGTTTCTGTAGTCTGAAACAGTCCTTATAATTTTTCCCATGATAATTCCTTTCTGACCTAAAGCATTTCTTTCACAAAAATAAATTAGAATAATGCCACTTCCAACCCCTTCCACATCCCTCCCTCATTTAAAAAAATCTAGTAATGGAGAATCCACTAAACCTTTGAAAAGTTGCTTGATGGGTTAATCATTTTAAATGATAAAAATTAAAACTTATTAGTAATCTGAATAGCTTCTCACCTTCCAGCTTTTTTTTTTTCCCATTCTTTCTGATTGACGCTGTTTCTGCTCTGAAGAATCACTTCCAAGGCCAACACACCCTACCTATTGGGGACTCTCTGAATACTCCATCTCTGCCCCTGCCTGTCATGCCCCTGCCATGGATGCTAATGAGAGTATGGGCCCAATGTCTTGCTGTCCCTTGCCAAGGTCATCAACAGTGACTGAAGCCCCTGCTTTTAGAAGCAGAGTCTGTTCATATGGACTGTCAAGGCATGTTATGCCCATGATTTTGTTGCCCCCTTACATACCTTGGAAGAGGCACCTAGTAGAAGTGGTACCAAAATATGCTTGCCTAGTCTGTTGCATGCTACAGAAACTTCCTGTGAGCAAGACTACCAACAAACTCCAGTGGTGGCTTTTGCATGGACCCTGATGACCCGCACCCTTATCCACTAACTTAACTCGGCAGCATTGGGAACCTGGCTCATCTGCAAGAGGAACATGGAACAGACGCTCATTCATGCCTCCTTTGGTTGTTGCTGCTCTTTATTGCACTCAGTGAGCTATTTTGTGACTTCCTATGGAAATATACATTTTATATGTCTTATTTCAGGCCACTGAGAGGAGTGCCAGCTTCCTGCTTGTCCAGATTCCCAATGGATGAGGCTAAGATGGTGATGCTGAAGAGCCACAGGAATTGGCCCCATCCATCCCCAGGCCTCTGAGACTCCCTGATCCTTGCCCCCCTTGCCCCCAGCATCAGGGGAAAAAACAACCCAAAAAAACCAGGCACTTACCAGCAGCTTGAGCTGTCATTGAGATCACTGGGGCCCCACCCACACAGTGCAGGGCAGGGTGATGGCCCTAGCCTGGGCTTTGCTGCCCCCTGCTGCCCTGTGCTGCCCAGGGGGTCTCTACCAGGAGGCCCTGGAGTCCTGCCCCAGCCCCAGCCCCTGCTTTGTAAGTAGAGGTTTCTTTTCTTTTCTTATCTTTTTTCTTTTCTTTTCTTTTCTTTTCTTTTAAGTGCTTGAGGCTGGGGTTGGGGGTAGAAGTGGAGGATGGGGCCAGGCAGGGCAGCAGTCAG
>NW_017728918.1:38468325-38535435 GCF_001723895.1 Crocodylus porosus
GGGCTGGGGGTAGCTATTGGTAGTCTTCCAAATTACTTTAACACTGTAGATATATCAATAAAACATTGCCCAACTGATTCCTGTCTCTCTCTCTTTCTCTTTATAGTGGTCTTATGTATTAATTGTGGAGGAACATGGACTTGGGGGTATTTTACAAAGTGACTTTGGGATTTTTTTTATCAGGGTTTTTTCAATTTTCTAATAGAAAACACCAGAATTCCTGCTAGGGAGGCCAGTGGCAGGACCCTGCCTGCTCAGAGCTGGCACCTTGGAAAGGTCACATTGTATCCTGTACAATCAGTAGTGTTTTCCAGTGAATATCTATGAATGGCTTCCTGTGTGTTCTTATATAATGTGACCGTTTCAGAATATCTACATGAACCATATTCATGATGACCCTCTTAACTGACACTTGTAACAGCCCAACTAGCTATTTAACATGCTTTATGTCTCTCTATACCACATTTTCCCTGGATAATTTGTTAAAGTTTTAAAAAAACTTGACGATCTACTTTGAAAGACAATGCTCTCCTTTTAAGAAGACATTTAGTCTTTTATCTAGCAAAATGTAAATGGTCAGCAGAGAGTAATGATGGCATAATCCTACTGTCATTTACAAAGTACCTGTGCTTCCTAGTTTTCTGTATAGCTTTGCTACTCTTGTACCTTTTAGAAAATGTCTGTGAGAGTAATTGGTAGACAGAATGTTATAGACTGATAACCTCTAAATATACTTGAAAATCCTATTAGAACCAATGTGATAGATGACAAGGTCCTTGAATTCTGTGTCTGCCTATTAGTCTGTACCATTGACCCTTTCCTCGTTGATTCTTTTCACACTACAGGGGAAAAATCAATATTTATCATGTTCCACATGAAATCTAATGTAAACCAGGCTTGGAAACGATCGTTCTTTGTACCTTTCATATACTTCTTAATATGTGGAAACTGCAGCTAAGAAAAGTAGTCTCTGGAGATTTAGACTCAGCTGAATAAGTCACTTCAAGCAAGTGAGCCCTAGCCTGTGAGCTTATTACCATTAGATCCATGCAAAGCTCAGCAGATTCTTTTTCTAAAGTGTTCATCAAATGTTTTCCTTGATGTGGAGCCAAATTTGTGAGTTCTAAGATTCTGTGACCTCCAAATCTCAAAGGAATAGATTGTCACACACAGACCTATGGTTTCCTTTTATTCTTGTGTTTATCCTTATACAGGTTGTAATTCTATCCATAAAAAGAAAAACAGAAGCTACTTGCTTATAATCCTTCAACCACACTTGCCCCCTCAAATATAAAGGGATGGGAAAAGGCTGAGAGAGATAGGAAGCATTGGCCCAAATTCCTTACTTACCAGTAATCCTCAGTGAAATCAGACTGTAAAATTACTGCATAGCCTATAGGGAATCTTATTCAAAGCAGTTGTTATATCTGGTTTTGCAATTAAGCTATTAAATAATTGATGTATGTTTTCATGACAAAACTTTCATATACAGTGAAGTCACATCTTACGCAGGGGTTAGGTTCTGAAGTCAGCACGTAAGGCGAAAATCGCGTATAGTCAAAATTACCCTTGGGCTTGCCCAGTGGTACAGTCTGCTCCCTCCCCCACCCAGTGGTACAGTCCCTCCTTCCTGCCCAGCACAGCCTGCACCGAACTCCCGCTTGGCCAATGTGCACAGCTTCCCAGCAAGGCTACTACCAATGTAGCTGCTTGGCCCTGTGCATAGTGCCGTGGGGGCAGCTGCAGGCTGAATCCAAACAATCGGTACTCCAGGGCATATGCATATGATGAATTCGCGTAACTTAAATGCGTGTATGATGTGACTCCTCTGTATTTATAAAAGTATATAATAATCATATATTTACAGGGGTTAAAGTAGGAAATACCTCATGGGTTTTCTCGTCCCTGTTACTACAGGGTGGGTTGTTTTCATTCTGTTGGTGTTGAGACTATTTTATACACACCAAAAAAAGAAACCAGAGGCCATATTTTTAGCTTTATTGCATATGGAGTTGCATGAAGTAAGCAGGGGATATTTTCATGTCAGTGATCTCAAGTACTGTCCAATCCATGCCTTAAATCTTATTGAAAGTCATCAGAACTTAGTCTCCAATGTCATTTTAAAAAAATAGGACCTGGACTTCTAAATCCATTGGATGCTTTTGAACATTTTTCCTTCCTTAACAGTTTTGCTTGATATTGGTTCCTTAATTCTATCCCATTCTATCCAGTTATACTTCCTTTCATTATGATAAATAATTTTTCTTTACAAATTTCTGATATTTGTACATCTCCCAATACAGTATGCTGTATACATTTTATTAATACATATTTTATTGCTTCTTCCAAATGATTCAGGTATTACATAAACAAGTGCATCATTAATACGTGCATTATGCCACAGTCATTTTTTTGCAACAGAATATAAGAGTGCTTAATATTATTCTGTGTTTAGTGTCTGTTTCATTCTGGCTTTTGGATGCGGTCTGACACAGTGTCTGATTTTGTCAGTCAATATTTTCTGTCTAAAAATTGACAATGATAAAGAGTCCATGTGGATTATTCCTGCCTGGGAAATAACATTAACCAATCAGGCTCTACTTTGTCAACTTGACAAAACTACCTTAAACGTCTGTTTACTTCTGGGTCTAATTCAAAGTGTTAACTTTTGTCCTTGAGTGTAAGACCAAAAAATTGTTCCCTAAGTCACTTTTTTTTAGGAATAAAAGAACACAAATATAAAATTAAAATTCTAATTTTAGGTACCTGAAATCGTCCTGATTTTCAGGAAAAAACTAAGCAACCTAACCTGTTTTGGAAGAACCATTAATTTGGTATAAAGTAAAAACTGTCTCCATAACAGCACTCACTTTTAGTTATTCAACTGAAACTCAAAATAAGTCAGTATTAGCGTTTGTGATAATAGGGAGTTAGTGTCACATTGAGAATTTCCTTTTAGGACAGAAATCTAGATAAATGTTGTAGGTCACAAATGGTCTTTACAATTGTTATACGTGGCAATATCTACAGCTTGTCAGGAATGCTTACTCAAAATGTTATAATTCATGGAGGTTGCTAAGTTTTGTTTTTGTAAAAATGTCAAATTAGGAATGAAATATAGATTTCCCTTGCTTTATGTGGTACATGCATTCCCAGAAAACTGTGCATAACTCAAATTTGCATAAAGTGAACCTTTTAAAAGGTTAAAAATTGGAATACACTCCCACAGTAGTAAGGGAGGGAGTGGTGCTGGGACCATGGAAGAGGTGGGGGGAGGGGTGCACCACAGCCCACTGGCTGCAGGCAGGTGGCATTGCCTGCTCCCGGGGCTGCAGCAGGGAGCAAAATGTGGGGCATGGGATGGACGTGTGTGGCTTTTGCTGCTACATGTACACCAGCTACATGTGCTGGGCTCTTCCTGGGGGGTTGTGTGCCCTTGGATCTGTGCATGAGATGAAGGCAGGCTACAACTGTGGGCTGGGGCCCCTGGCAGCACTGGGCTTTTCCTGGCGGGGGGCTGGGCCATGCTGTACTCAGGAGGGGGGCAGCAGCAATTCTGGGAGGAGGGTTTTTTGGGTGTAAGAAGGGTCATCACATAAGAGTGAATTCAGATATACAGAACCTGCATAAAACAAGGGAAACCTGTAGTTTGGCTGTTGCCTGAGTTTGGAAGAAAAATAAATAATGGAAGTTCTCACAGGATGAAAATTCTGATTGTAAACCAGCACCAGTAGTAACTTTTGCTAACAATGGACCTAAGCTTTAAACAGGAATACTAGTTGTGACAAACTCCAACACTGTATTAACAAACTTTTTTTTAGTATTTATTATTTTTTAAAACTTTCACAGCTTCTTACTGGATTTAGTTCAGTCTCAAAAGACCTTAACCATGACCTTTAAATACCAGGCACATTTAGGTCTTTATCCTGAGAGATGTTGAGCATGATAATTATTCATTTCTTTAAAGGGAGATGTATGCATTAAAATCATCTCAAGACCAGACCTAGGTAGATTTAACCAGTCTTTCACTAATCATGCTGTGTTAAATATATAATATTATTGTTTTCTTTACAGTTCATAAACAAACAATACATAAACTTGAAGGTTGTATTTACTGTAGGAGGTACTGGAAAATTCCCATTGAGCCTTCTGAACATTACTTTATAAAATATAAATGGTTTATGCTAATAACAGGGATGGCTACAAAATGTCAACATCAAAGCAAGTTTAACAAACAGTTTTCACTCATTAAAGTTAGGTCCTTATTATTAATACTGAGATGTTGTTAAACAGCAGAGAACTGATAATCATTTGTTCAAAGCCTGAGTCTGTATTTATGTTGTATCTGCTTGTAAGCTACAGAAAAATCAAATAAAGTGGAGAAGACAGTTCTAAATAGCTGCTTGATGTCTTAAAATCTCAGTGTTTCACTAAAAAAATCAATTATATTAGGGCATATGCATACATTTCATCATGCAGTACAGTAAATCTGGTGCATGGTTTCTGTTTGTTTGTGTCTCTCTGGTCCTCTCTAGTTGGCTAGATACACACTATTCTGGTCTATTTTTGTTAGTTGGAAACTGAAAAGAATTGTTTTCATCTCCAGAGAAGAGGATAAAGCTATTACAGTTGTTTGTTATTTGGAAAGAACTGCAATGTGCTCAGTGTTTTACAGAAAATGAGAGAGAAACAGTCCTTTCCACAAGATGTTCCAAATCAATCAATCAACCATAGAGAGCAATTCAAATACTTAAAAGTACTAGATTACCAGGAGATAGACCACTACTCCAGTGTTAAAATAAGGGTTATTACAGGTGACTGAAAACTGAAAATTATTTTTAGCAGGAAATTAAAACTCTTTTTCTTCAAAATTTGCAGTGGATTTTTTGTGGTGGTTTTTACTTTTTTTTAAAGGGAAATCAAAATCTATAAATATTCACACTTTTATCCTGAGAATAGGTATGGTGTGCCCCCAAACTTGCTCTCTCCCAATCATGCACTTATTCCAGTAAAACATTCTATTCAAAATATCCTTGTGCAATATAGCCTCTTGACAACATCACTTTTACACTAGCTGTCTCTTACAACCACTTTGAATGAAACGTTTCTGTTTTCTACTAAAAAAAAGTTGTCTCTAACTTTTTTTTTAGCAAATGGTAAGCAGAAAACCCACATCTTATACTGCAAAATCATTGTATTTTTTTCTGGAAAAAAGCAAGAAAAGGACTCATTTGAACAGTAGGTCTCATAGGAGCTGTGTAAGTATCATGGGGAGGGACAGGTCCCCAAGTAAGAAGTGAGCTCCAATGGGCAACTTGAAAATTTCTTTGGCAGGGGTGGCCAACCCACAGCTCTGGAGTTACATGCGGCTCTTCAGAAGTTAATATGCGTCTCCTTGAATCCTTGCACAAGTACACAGTGATGTTCTATAGCTCTTCTATAGCTGTTACATCACATCAGGTGACTGCTTGCAGCAAGCACATTACTCAGTTTGGACTCAGAAGTTTGGACTCCAGAGCTGCATGTTGGCCACCCCTGTATTTCCAGTTTGAGAGGTGAATCTGTTGTATGAACTTACTTTTTTGAGCAAGCCAGCAGCTAAAACAGTACATATCTGCCAAAGACAAAATTGAAACTAATTGCACATAACTCTAAATCTTTGTTTTCTCTAAAATATATTTGAATTTTTATGTTCTTTCTGTACCATCTAACCTTATCCAAGAATTTCATGCTCATCCACAACCCAGCACTGATATCTTTTTAGAGGCCAGTGGACACTTTTGTAAACAAACACCAGCAATATTGCAGTTCTCATCTGACCTGGAAAAATATGTAGCCATTTTGATTCCACATAGTCATCAATACATTGCATTTATAGTACTTACTGTTTTTTTTAAATGAAAGTATCACTTTTTTAGTTAAGAAAATGACTTGGCTGAGCAAGTGAAGAGTCACAGGTAGCATGACACACATTACTCATCCTACAATCACTCTACTCCTGAATCACCTATGTAATTGAAATAGAAGTATCATAGACCGATAATTATCACAAAATTGCAGAACAAGAAGGCAGCAACATTTATAGAGTGAGAAAGATTGTGTTTTGGAAATCAGCCATGCAGGAAAGGACTTAATGTACATGTCTACACATGAAATTAGTGTGAAGGAATAAACTCCAGTGCACATCACACCAGAGTTTATTGCTCCTGGGCATCACATTTTCATGTGCATGCAGGACAGCAGCACATTGAACTGGCTCAGAGCAGCCCCAGCTGGCAGGGACCCCTGGGGGTCAACATACCAGCCTGGGACTCTTACAGCTTCTCTCAACATGCTGGGTAAGGGCTGGCTGGGGCATTAGGATGTGCCAGTATGGAGCCAGCTGGCTGGCAGCCCTGCACTGAAGCAGCCTTGTGTCTCATCCCGCTCCATCAGCATCTACTTTGCTATGGAGTAAAAAAACTCCTCAGCAGTATACCTGTTGCAGAGTTTACTAGTGACCTAATAGTGCCTCATGTGTAGATGCTGAGGCTTTACTGCAAAGCTAATTAAGCAGCTCCACAGTAAACATCTTGTGTAGGTGCCAAATTTGAGTGCCTAATGCAGTATGGTGACAGAGAAAAGCAGTCTTTGGAGGTATAAGCAAAAATATATTGAATAGAAATACAGAAAATATATGACCATAACATCTAGCAATAGGGAGACACTTGCTAAGCTGCTGCATTTGGTTTTGGTGTCTAAGCTTTGAAAAAGATATTGAGAAGAGATATTGGGAAGGGATCGGGAAAAGTCTATCTAGGAAATTTGTCTTATGGTAAAAGACAAGAATTTCTAAGCTTCTAACTTGCAAAGAGAAGGTAAAGACTTGATCATAATGCACAATTACTTATATTTAATACTAGAGGCATTTTTAATGTTTTAGACAAATCAAGCTTAGATCAATGTATGGAAGATTAAGTTAGGCAAATTCAAAAGACAGTCAAAGAAAATCAATCAATCAATCAATTAGAACAGCTTTTCTAATGAAGTAACAGAGAAACATCACTTGAAGTCTTTCACGTAACACTGGACATTTTCTAGGGTATGGTCATTGGCAATCCCTCACAGCCATTGCTTTCCATGGTTGTTATACCTGTGGGTCAGAAGATGGCTGACAAGCCCTATCCAGGATCAGAAGACTCTGTTGCTGCTCAGGCACATGATTTATGTGGGGTAGGTGGGTATGCTATAGCTTGAACAGAAATTGTGGGGTTAAATATGGTATTACTGAAACTCCATTATCATAAAAAAAATAGAATAATAGAAAATTGTGGTCCAAAACGGCCTTATGAGGTCATCTAGTCCAACCCCTTGCTCAAATCTGGACTATACCCAGCTAGATCATCCCAGCCAAGACTTTGTCTAGCAGGACCTTAAAAACCTCCAAGAATGGAGATTCCATTACCTCTCTGGGTAACATGTTTCAGTGTTTTACTACCCTTCTAGTGAGAAAGTTCTTCCTAATATCTAACCTAAAATTTCCCTTGCTGCAACTTGAGACCATCACTCCTTGTTCTGTCATCTGCCACCACTGAGAACAGTCTAGCAAAATTTCTGATCAGCAGCTGGACTCCATTTCCCAGCAGCCCTTGCCCACACCACTCTCTGGTCTTCATGAGGACTCTAGGGTGGCAGGGTCATTATGGCTCCATGCTGTCACAGCCCTACTACTCCTGGAGTCTCCATGGAGACCTGCCTGAGCAGCATTGGGAGTCCAAGTGGCTGGGCATGGAGCTGCATCCAAGGTTAGGATCAGGATCTTGCAGAGGTCACAGCATCAGTCAGAGTTGGGGCAGAGCCATGATCCATTGTGTGCATGTCCCTGTCCACAAAACCCTATTAGCCTGATGATCCAGATAGTTTTCTTTCCATCTTATGGTTCATTCATTCAATCCATAGTTTCTTAGCTTGCTTCAAGAATATTTTGGGGGACAGCACCACCATTCCATCCAAGACTGCTGAACAATTTAGCTGAAGTCATTGCAGGCCCACTGGTGAACCTCTCTGAGAATCTGTGGCACTCAGAAGAGATCCCAGAAGACTGGAAGAGGGTCAGTGTTGTGCCCATCTTCAAGAAGGGGAGGAGAGAGGACCCAGAGAACTACAGGCTGATCAGCCTGACTTCAATTCCAGGCAAAATCCTCAAAACAATTCTCAAGGAGTCCATATGCAATGAGTCAGTAGAAGGCAAAATTCTGAACAACACCAGCATGGTTTTGTTGTGGGTAGATTATGTCTGACTAACCTCAGCTACTTCTATGACCAAGTTACTCACAACCTGCATAAGGGAGATGAGGTTGATGTCATTTACTTGGACTTTAAGAAGGTCTTTTGACTTGCTGTCCCTTGAGGCTGTCCCATGAGGCTGTCAAGGTAAAAGTAAGGAACTATGGACTCAAAAATTAAAGGATCAAATGGGTGGGAAACTGGCTGTGGGGTTGCAACCAGAGAGTGCTAATAGAGGGGTCTATTTTGACCTGGTGGAAGGTAGCCAGTGGTGTCCTTCAGGGTTTGGTACTTGGACCAGTGCTTTTCAACATCTTGTTCAATGATCTGGATGTTGGGGTGAAACTGACAAAGTTTGCTGATGACACTAAGCTGTGGGCAAGTGTGGCCATGCCTCAGGGTTGGCTGGCTATCCAGGCAGACCTAGACAGATTACTTAGAAGGATGGACCACAGCCAGATGCTGTTCAACACTGAGAAGTGTAAAGTGCTCCATCTGCTGAAAAAAAAATCTGGAACAAACTTACAGGCTCAGTGGTGCTATGGTAGCTAGCACCATATATTAAAGGGACCTGGGGTTCATAATTGACCATAAAGTGAATATGAGCCACTGGTGTGATGCTACAGTTAACAGAACAAACAATACAATGGCATGCATCAACCAATGCATCTCAAGCAAAACTAAGGAAGGTATTGTCCCACTGTACTCATCATTGGTGAGGCCTCATATGGATACCATACTTCAAGAAGGATGTGGAGAAGGTTGAGAGAGTTCAGAAAAGAGCTACTCATATGATTAGAGGCCTGATGAGCAAGCCGTACGAGGAAAGGCTGACAGGTATGGAATTGTTCAGCCTACAAAAGAGAAGATTTCACAGAAGATTTGGTGGAAGCTTACAAATACTGTATATCAGGGGAGAGCATCAGGGGCTAGGAGAACAACTATTCACTAAGGTGCCCCAGGGGAAAACCAGGAGCAATGGTCATAAACTCCTAGAAGAAGGGTTCAGACTGGATATAAGGAAAAACTTATTCATGGTTCATGTGAACAGACTCTGGAACAGATTCCCAGTGGGGGTGGTGTAGGAACCTACATTGGACATCTTCAAAAGGAGACTGGACGCACACCTTGCTGGGTCATTTGACCCCAGAGGTCTTTCCTACCCAGAGCTGGACTCAATTGTCGCATGAGGTCCCTTCCAACCCTGAACTTCTGAGAATCTGTGACTGTATCAAAAGCCTTGTTAAAGTCAAGGTATGTCACAACCACTGCTCTCCCTGCATACAGAGGCAGTCATTTAATCATAGAAGGCAATCAAGTTTGCCAGGAAAGACTTGTCCTTGGTGAATCCATACTGACTGTCCCTAATCACCATCGCCTCCTCAAAGTGCTTTTCCAATTGCCTGTCACTTCCCCTGATGAATATGAGTTTTCAAAGATAACATCCAGCAGATCTGCAATCACATCCGCAAACTCCCTCAGCACCCTTTGGCATATTGCATCTAGCCACAAGGATTTGCACATGCTTACATTTGCTAAATATTCCCTAACCTTTTCTTTCACTACTGTTGGCTGCTTACCCAGTACCCACACTGTATTGCCAGGTGCGGTAGTTTGGGAGATGAACTTGCCTCTAAAGGAGGCAGTAAGTACTTCAGTCTTTTCCACATCCTTCGTCACTAGGTTGCCTCCCCCATTCAGTAAGGAACTGATGCCTTCTCTGATCTTCCTCTTGTTGCTGACATACTTGTAGAAACCTTTCTTGTTACTCTTTATGTCCCTTGCTAGCCAATGGTGTTTTGGCTTCCTTGATTTCATCCCTGAATGCCCAAGCAGTACTCTAATACTACTCCTTAGAGATTTGTCCAAGTTTCCATTTCTTGTAAGCTTTCTTTTTGAAATTTAGCTCACTGAAGATTTCCCTGCTAAATTAAACTGGTCTTCTGCCATACCTGCTCATTGGTATGGTTAATTTCTTTACAATACAACTGGCTCTCCTTTTCCCCTTAGATTCACAATTATATTATGGAACAGTAAGTAAGGACTGAGATGTGAAGAAGTCAGCTTGGTATTTTTGTAATACAACAAATGCTTTTGAAATGACAAACAAATGCCTCAGACCAACTGCATGGTTGGAAGACACAGACAAATTTTCAGTTGTGTGTTAAATATAATACATACTCACACATGCATAGGTGATCAGGATTGTATTAGTTTTGAATTATGTTTGTATTCACTTTTCACAGATGCAAATTATATATGTACTGCTATGCTGGAAGTTGGATGACTCCCAGGGAATTTTGTAAGGAAACAACCATTAAAGCCCAAGAAAGAAAGCTTTCTGGACAGTGTGTTGGCGGGAAAGAAGTTTGGGACTGTGAGCAAAGAAATTACATCCTGCTACTCAATTCTTACTGTAGCAGATGTCAGGATTCTGTTTCTTTAGAGAAACAGAATTGTGTTCATGGTCTTTCTAAACAAGAAGCATAACATAAGATAAAACAAACCTTGCTGGTCCTCATAATGGAAGCAATTTGCCAGGCCCCAGACCTGACAATTAGTTGGACAGGAAAGGGGTAGCAGGATTTGAAGCAACCTAATAATATTAATTAATGTGGTGAATAATCATTAAAAAGTTGAATTTTGGTCAATGGAATATGGTGTATATCCCTATTGACTGAAATGATAAACACTCAAGGAACAATACTGGGAAAATACACCAGGTTATTAGGGTGTAAGCAGGTAGCTTAGCTTGCTGTTTTAGGCAAGTTAGATCCATTCTCAGTTTCTCAGGCCAGATTTATCATAGAATCCCGGATAAAGGTGGAAGGGACCTCCAGAGGTCATCCAATCCAACCCCCTATCTGAAGCAGGATCATCCCTATCCTGACCATCCCATACACTCCATAATCTAACCTCTTAGTAAAGCTACCATCAACCCTGACACAACACATGACATAACACCCTAATCTACCGCACGTAAAGCAGAGGGACCATGGAAGCCAACATCCTATTTCTGTAAAATATTAATATCCACTCAAGAGATCCTAGGAAGAGGGCCAGACCTCCAGCTACACAGGAAGGCACCCCAGTCCATACCAATCTGACTACAGAGTAAAATTCTGTCCCCTTACCAAATATGGCACTTGTTCTAACCCTGAGCAAAGGGGCAAGAACCTTTACTCAGGAACCTCCATACTTAAGTCCCAGCAGGACCACTGGCACATCCCAGTCAAAATCCACGTCTTTGGCTATAGTGAAACTCAATGCCTCTGAGCAAGGAGTGAAAAGAAAAAAAATGAAACCCTGTCACATAGCAGAAATGGGGAGGGAAGGAGCCGAATTCCATCCCAGCCCCACATGGTAACAAGCAAAGTTCAAAAGCATGGGGAATACCCACAATAAAACATAGGCTGTGCTTAAATCACCCCAGACCAGAGGATGCACAGCCTATGCTTGAACACCTCCACTAATGGAGAGTCACAGCTGTCCAAGTAAAATTTTGAAAGGTGCTGGCAACACAAGAGTTAAGTTACGGTTATGCGCAGAGAAGACAGGTTCATGGAAAATTCCACCGTATGCCTAGCATGTGCCCCCTGGGCGACCTCAGGAGCTGTCAATCAGCAATGACCTACTTTCCAGCCCTGCGCAAACTCAGTTACTTCACCAGGCTTGTTCTGACGCATGCCTGGTTGGTAACTGCATGAGGTAATTACTCTGGAACCTTCTTGCAACTAAGCGCCCTGATTGGCCAAGGGGTAACTTTATAAGGCTAGTGAGCCCCCACCTTGGTGCGGGTTGTTTTGGAGTTGGTGGGCATTGTGGGCATTTGGTGAGTGTGTGTGTGTGAGAGAGAGAGAGAGCTTCTCAACCTGGAAACAGAGCCTGCTATTAGCAGGGACTGTGAAACAGGGAGAGATTGGGTCTCGGACCCCGGGTCTTCTCCTCACCACCCCACGCAGCATATTAGTTTTCGATTTTGTTTATCTTCATATTGATCTTCTGGTTATTGGACTGACTTTGGCACCGGCTACCGACTACGATTTGGATCATCCCAACCTACCTCAATCACGACCTCGTCTCATCCTACCTGGCATTCGACCTCGGCACCATTCACCATTCTCCGATCAACCGTTGTCCATTTGGACTGGCGTCATGATGTTTCTTCATTCTACGAGTTACAGTTTTCATTGTTTGTTTACTTCTGATTAATGAGCTGTTGACCAGCCCTAGGACTAGCCAGTGAGCAGCCGCACCTATCCCATAACGGGTAGAAAGCAAGGGCTTTCTGGTGAACTCTGTGGGCCAACAAAACCCTTTGTTGTGTATATCTGTTTAACTGTAACTGAAGACACCGTACCTACGCATCAAAGCGTAAGTCAATAAATCACCTTGTTTGCAACCACCATCAGTTTCATACCTCAGACCTCCTCGCCAGTAATCCCACCTGTTCCATGTTCAATCTGCCACCCTGGGCAACCGTGACACTGGGGCTTGGTTCATCCCCCTGGGACAACAGCTAGGAACCAGCATACAATAGTTTAGGCTTTGTGTTTTGTTGAGCTGACTCTAGGATCCATGCTAAGTTATTACTAATGGGCAGCCTTATTCTTCACCAGACAACTTGAATCCACAACAAACAAAACAAACAAAGACTTTGACATAGTTGGATGGATGGATACCTGGTGGGACCCTATCCATGATTGAGTGGTAAGTATTAGGGGCTAATAGCTGTACAAACAGGACAGAGTGGGGGAAAGGGGGATGGAGGGTATTATTCTCTATATTAAGGAACAATACCTGTCATCTATAATCAAGGTGGGATCAGAGGAGAGGAAAATTGAGGTAATGTGGGTCAGAGTACAAGGGGGTCAGAAGGAAGGGGACTTGGTAGTGGGTGTCTATTACAGACTACCACACCAGGAGCATGAGCTAGACCTGGACTTCTCAAGGAAGCTTTCAGATACAGTACACTCAAGAGACATGGTTGTCATGGGTGACCTAAACTACCCTGACATCTGCTGGGAGAAGCAGTCAACTAGATCTGACCATTCACATTGGTTCTTAACCTGCATACAAGACCTTCACCTAACACAGGAGGTATAGGGTCCCATTAGGGGAAATGCCTTACTAGATAAGGTGTTTGCTACAGGGGATGACCTTATGGGAGATCTGCAGATACAGGGTAACCTAGGGGACAGTGACCACCAAATGTTAGAATTCACTGTCTGGCAAAAGGCAGGGAAGATAACCAGTAGGGCAGAAGTGCTGGACCTCTGAAAGGCTAACTTCAGTGAGCTCAGGAGATTAGTAAGCAAGGCACTGAAGGACAGCAGCACTGGTGGGATGGGAATGCAGAAAGGGTGGTAATTCCTCAAGGGAAAAATCCTTTGGGGACAGGAGACAATCCCATCGCACATAAAGGGGGGCTAAAGGGCCAAGAAACCCTCTTGGCTGAACAAGAAAATCCAGGAAAGCCTAGGAATGAAAAAAGAGGCATACAGACTATGGAAGAAGGGGGTAGCCACCAAGGAGGAGTATTAAAACTTGGCTCACACTTGCAGGGAGTTAGTTAGAAAGCCCAAAGCATCAATGGAACTCAGGCTAGCAGCAAAAATTAAAGACAAGAAGTCTTTCTTCAGGTATATATGAAGCAAAAAGAAGGCACATGGTAACATAGAATACCTACAGGACAGACTAGGGCAATTGGTGACAGATAAGAGGGACAAAGATGAGCTCTTCAATATTTTTTTGCTTCCGTATTCCTGAACATGGATCAAGACAAATCTCCCAGTTGAACTATAGGCCAGCACAGGAAGAACACCAACCCATCAACAGTTAATGCTGACCTAGTGATGGGACACTTGGAGGGCCTGGATGTGTTCAAGTCAGCAGGCCCAGATGACCTTCTTCCAAGGGTGCTGAAGGAATGTGGCCAATGTCACAGCAGAACCACTGACACAACTGTTTGAGCACTTGCGGTGCTCAGGACAGGTCACAGAGGATTGGAAAAGGGCCAATGTGGTCGCTATTTTCAAGAAGGGTAGAAAGGAGGATCTGGGTAACTATAGGCCAGTTAGTCTCACCTCTATCCTTGGAAAACCTTTGAAAAAATTATTAAGGATTACATTTGTGGGAGTCCAGCAGGAAAAACAATGCTAAAGGGCAACCAGCCTGGATTCATAGCAGGTAGATTCTGCCTGACTAATCTTGTTTCTTTTTAGGCCCAAGTCACAAAATGCGTAGACACAGGAGTTGAGGTTGATGTCATTTCCTTGGATTTTAAAAAGGCTTTTGACATGGTGTCTCACCCCATTCTCATAAATAAACTAAGTGGCTGTGATGTAGATGATTACATAGTCAGGTGGGGGGTGAATTGGCTTAAGGGGTGCACCCAGAGAGTGGTGGTGAAAGGGCTGGTATTGACCTGAAAGGATGTGGGCAGTAGGGTCCCCCAGAGTTCAATCCTCAGGTCAGTGATGTTCAACATCTTCATCAGTGACCTGGATGAGGGCATGGAGAGCACACTGTCCAAATTCAAGGATGACGCCAAATTATTCATAGATTAATAGACTGTAAGGCCGGAGAGGACCTCAGAAGATCATCAGGTCCAGTCTCCTGCACTAAGCAGGAAAGATAACTGGGGGTCAGGTGATCCCAGCAAGGTGACTGTCTAGTCTCCTCTTGAAGATTTCCAGGGTAGGTGATTGCACCTGCTCTAGATGGAGTTTATTCCACACCCTGGATGCCCTGGCTGTGAAGAAGTTTTTCCTAACATTAAGCCTGAATTGATCTTCCAGGAGTTTGTGGCCATTACTCATAGCTTTCCCCTCAGGTGCCCTGGTGAACTGTTGCTCACTAAGACCTTGATATACTCCCCTAGTGTAGTGGTCATCTGCTACCAGATCCCCTCTCAGCTTTCCTTTCCTCAGGCTGAAGGGTGCTAGATCCCTCAGCCTTTCCTTGTATGACTTGCCATGTAAGACTGATCATATGGGTGGATCTTCTTTGGACTCTCTCAAGCTTATCCATATCTTTGTTAAAGTGTGGGGCCAAGAACTGAATGCAGTACTCTAGCTGTGGTCTCACCAGTGCCGAGTAGAGTGGAAGAATCTCCTTCTTGGTTTTGCCAGAGATGCATTGATTGATGCATGCCAGAGTATTATTTGCCCTACTGGCTACAGCATCACACTCCTGGCTCATATTCATGCTGTGGTCTATTATTATCAACAGGTTCCTATCATTTGTGGTGCTAGTCAGTTTGGTACCGCCAAGCCTGTAGGTGTGTTGAGGGGTGCTTGTCCTGAGGTGGAGCACTTTACATTTCTCAATATTGAACTTCATCAGATGTTGAACTTCATCAGATTCTGATCCACCTAACATGCTACCCTGTCTAGGTCTTCCTGTAACTGTACCATATCTTCAAGCATGACCATGCATCTCCATAATTTGGTGTCATCTATAAACTTGGCCAGTGAGCTCTTTACCCCCATATCCACATTGTTAATAAAGATTTTGAAAAGTTCTGGGCCAAGCACCAACCCCTGTGTTACACTGCTGCCCACTTCTCACCACAATTACACAGATCCATTCACTACAACTCTCTATCCTGCAGCCAGTTTATCACCTACCTGACTGTCCCAGAGTTAAGCCCATAATCCTCCAATTTTCTAGCAAGGACACTGTGGGATATTAAATCAAAGGCCTTTTGGAAATCAAGATATACAATGTCAACCTTTTCCCTTGTGTCCAGGTTGTGTGTTACCTGGTCATAGAAGGAGATGATGTTGGTAAGGCAAGACCTTCCCACAACAAAGCCATGCTGTCTGTCATTCAGAATGACTTTGGACATCTCCTTCAGCACTCTCAGATGAAGATCATCTGGTCCCACTGACTTGTATATATCTAATTTTATTATTTGGCCATATACCAATTCTACAGTAATAGTAGGAAGGCAGTTGTTATTATTATGGGTCAAAGTAAACACACTAATTGGCAGGGAACAGATTCGAGTAGATTTGGACAGGTTGGGAAAGTGGGCAGAGCAAAATAGGATGCAGTTTAATAAAGATAAATGCAAAGTACTGCACCAGGGGAGAAGGAATCTTCAACACACTTACAGCCTGGGAGATGACTTCCTAAGCAGCACAGCAGCAGAAGGGATCTTGGAATCATAGTTGACTCTAAAATGAACATGAGTCATCAGTGTGACAAAATGATCAGTAAAACTAACAGCACTCTATCATGCATTAGCAGGTGCATCACAAACAGGTCTAGGCAATACTTCTCCTCTATGTGGCATTGGTAAGGTCACAGTTGGAGTACTGTGTTCAATTTTGGGCACTGCACTTCAAGAAAGATGTGGAAAACCTTGGGAGGGTCCAAAGGTAGGCTACTCAGATGATTAGGGGCCTGCAGAGAAGTTCCTATGAGGAGAGATTGAGAGACGTGGATTTCTTCAGCCTGCACAAGGGAAGGCTGAGAGGGGATCTAGTGGTCATCTACAAATTCCTCAGGGGGGAACAGCAAGGAATAGGAGATGCTCTGTTTACAAGGTGACCCCTTGGAGTTACTAGAAACAATGGCCTCAAACTGACAGAGAGCAGATTTAAACTAGACATGAGGAAGAATTTCTTCATGGTAAGGTTTACCAGAAACTGGGATGGGCTTCAAAGGGAGGTGGTGTTCTACTCTACCTTGCAGATGTTAAGGAGGAAACTGGACAAGCAATTGGCTGGGGTCACCTGACTTAAGGGCTCTTACCAGCCCAGGGCAGGGAGTCAGACTCAATGATCTAATAAGGTCCCTTCCAACTGAAAACAACTATGAAATCAAACAACAGCCCTCCCCTCATCTTCTCCATATGTTAAAAGAAGTGTGGGGAGGGGGTATTTTATCCCAAGACAGGACAGGACATCCACAGCCCAGCCATATCTACCTCGAGTTCATAAGTCTTATAGTGGCTCCACATTCATTAGCTGCTCATCTCTCCAGCTGGCCCTGAGCTTCCCAGCTAGACAGGCCATTACTTGCTGACCACCTGCAGTTGGGTTCCTAGACCATGAGGGGCCAAGAAACTCCTTGTAAAGCGCTTAATATATGTTTTACCAAACATCATTTTAATTAATTTAAAAAGAATTAAAAATTCAATTAAAAGATCAAATATTAAATCCTCCCTCAGTGAACTGAATAATATATATGCATACAGACATGTCCTAATTATTTACACATAGAAATAGTTAGAGGTTCTTGCTTATGGATGCTATTTTAATTCCACTATAAACATTAACAGGCTCAGAGTCAGAGTAGATATTTGTTGTAGAAGTCCCCTGCCCACTTCCCCTTCCCCTTCCCCTTCCCCATCCCCATGACAAGTCAAATTTGGGAATATTTGCATTTACTGAATCAGTAATTTCTAACTTCTAACATAATATTGAGAAGTCTTTTGTTTGTGCTTCCAAACAGTTTAGATCCCAGAACAGAGAACCTCTTGAACAAATCTGCAGATAACACAAAACCTGGAAGGACTGCAAACACATTGAAGGATAGCTTTTTAATACAAATCTTGATAGACTGGAGAGTGGGCTAAAGCAGCTCTTGGTGGGGAGGGGGACATTTTATTTAGAGTGGTTCCCAGACAGCTGCTCTGATTAAAACAGCTCACCTTCATGTGTATTAAGCCCCCTACATTTCAAAATGGCCATGGGGGTGTTTTAACTAAAACTCATTTGATGAGGCTTAGTTAAAGTGCCCCCACAGCCATGTTGAAATGTGTTTGTGTGTATGTTGTGGGGATAGGGAGGGGGCAGCTGGAGGGAGGCTTAATACACATGATGTTGAGGGGTTGTTGAAGCATTCTGATTAGAATGTGAACAAGCATATTTATAGGCAGTATATGAGTCTATTATTTAAGGTTCTATGACAATTTACAGAGAAGATAACACATATCATGGACATATCACGGACATATTATTTCATAAAATCACCATTTGTTTGTTCTATACTTTATAAACTTATATAAGAAGATTATAGAAAGTGCCTGATTTTCAGTCTTACTTCTTCCTGGTGTTAACCCACCTGGGTGCTCTTCTTAACATATTCTATCTTTTTTTTTTCAAAATTTGGTTAAGTATGCTGTTGCACTGAACCTGGGAATTTCTTAAACAGTTCCTTGATACAAATTGCAACAGGCATACATAAATAATGTGTGTGGGGAAAACTACTGATTTACAAGAAAATAAATGACAGAACTAGATGTATATTTATTCCTAAATTTGTAATAGCGTGTATTAATAATACATGTTTATATTAGATTAAGAATGGATTATATGAATAATGTAACAGTATATTAGAAATATGTGCATTAAGATTTTTGGAACTGGAATTTCCACAGCTGGAGAGGCCAAGAATCTGTAGAACTGGAGATAAGGATTCCAAGGAACTTGTTATGTCATACTTACAGCACTGATTCATAGATTCTATTTTCCCTGTGCCCCTCTGTTGACTTAATTTAATTTAATTAATTCATATGATTTTATATTTACTTTAATTTCAAGATAGATGATGTCGAAGACTATGAGAACCGAAACTGTAGTTACCTTATTTGGCATTGTGAGAGCTCAGTGCCTATCTGAATAAGGCAGTTGCTTATATTTGTCAGCTATACAATAGCCTGGGAGGTGGTCACTGTCCAACTCTTCTATTGAAACTGTGCAATTGAATTTTCAGAAATGAATGAGTCACAGGGTAGGAAGTACAGCAAGCATAGTAGAGCATGAGTCAGTAGCTTAGTGGTTAGGGTACTCAATTGGGAGGGAAATGAATTCTTCATTTAACATTAGATATATATTTGATTTTAAACAATCTTAGCCTAGGGGATACAATCCAGCTTTCCTACCTGCCATCAGAGTGTGCCAACTGCAAGACTAGACTAAAAAAGTCATTACTTGCTCTCTCTTTCTGACTCCATATTGGCCTGACTACAGCAGATACATCTGGGCGGGGGTGGGGGTGACAACTCCCCTTTGTAGTCTACCCAATAGCTTTGTGGTTAGGGTAATTGCTTGAGCAGTGGAAGGTGTAGGACTGAACCACTGACTGCTCTATGACTAGGTTCTTACAGGGAAACTACTAGGACACAGCATGTGAGTCCCACTCACTTATATACATTGCTTCAGAAGACAACTCGAGATCTAGAGCTCAAGTGGAGAAAGATACATAGTATGTCCTGCTTAGTCAGGCACTGAAGTTTCAGAGACCTAGGATCTCAGACACACTTATGTTGCTTTAGGTAGTCTGGTGATTAGCTTTTCAGGATTCTAATTTACCCATCAGAGGAACTTGACTCTCGTCTGTACTGTACAGGCTTAGATGCCTATCTATGTTTACTTGAATCAGCTACCTGGAGACATCTAGCCTAAATTGCATACTCCTGTCTGGGACTAGCTTTTAAAGGTTGGAGTTGGGTGAGGCTTGTTTCCTACACTCAGGATTGATTATTTGTAGGAATCTACCAAAATTGTGGCAGAAGTGCTCTTCATGGTGGCTCCTTTAATTTTGCATTTTCCCCCATGCACCTCCAACCCAGATTGGTGGGGAGGCCTCACCACTTGCCACTTGCTGCTCACTTCTGATTGGCAGGGAGGCAAAAACTGTGGCTTTAAATATGGTGGAGTTTTTGCCTCTTGCTGCTGATTGGCCAAGAGGTTCTAGTGGTCATGCTGCCTGGTGTTGACTGGCTGGGAGGCAAAAACCATGTCATATTTAAAACTGCAGCTTTTGTCTCCCCACTGATCAGGAGCAAATGACAAGCCCCTCTGCCAATCGTCTCATCACAGGAAGAGGAGGCTGAGATCAGAGGGATCATTGGAAGGCTAACTGGGGGAAGGGGAGGATGAGGTTGGAGGGAGCATTGGAACACCAAACCACAAGTCATCCACAAGTACAGCCCAGCCAAGACTGACGATGAGCACACAAAATACTCAGCCAAATGACAGGGGCCCAAATAGTCCTGGGATTAGGGAGGCAGGGCATTCACCTTCAAGAGGCCTTAAATGCCTATACACCAATGCTCATAGTACGGGGAACAAACAGGAGGAACTTGCCCTCCTGGTATTTAACACAAACCCAGACATAGTGGGGCTCACTGAAACATGGTGGGATCCAACACATGAGTGGGTGGCGAACATCAAGGGCTATAGGCTTTACAGGAGGGATAGAATAGGGAGGAAAGGTGGAGGCATGGTGCTCTATGTCAAAGAGCAATTCACATCCTCAACGAGCAGCACCTGGTCAGAGGAGGGGCAAACTGAAGTGCTCTGGGTCAGATTAAAAGGGGGTTGGGGGGAAAGGGACTTGACGGTGGGGGTCTACTACAGACCACCCAACCAGGGGAGGAACTTGACTGGGAATTCTCAGGTCAGCTCATACAGGCAGTTAGGTCAAAGGATGTGGTCATCATGGGGGACCTAAACTATCCAGACATCTTCTGGGAAGAGCAGTCAGCCAGGTCTGACTACTCACGTAGGTTCCTAGCCATGTTACAGGACCTCCATCTAACCCAGGAGGTGCGCAGTCTCACCAGGGAAAATGCCTTGTTAGACCTGGTCCTGGCCACAGGCAATGACCTGGTGAGGGGACTGTGGGTGCTCGATCACCTGGGCAAGAGTGATCATTGCCTACTGGAATTCACAATCCAGCATAGGGCGGCAAAGGCCTGCAGCAAGACAGTAACCATCAACTTCAGGAGTGTGGATTTCAGTGAGGTAAGGAGATTAGTTGGGGAGAGACTGAGGTCCTGGAGGGGAGGGGAGTTGGAAGTCCAAGTAAAGTGGTCGCTCCTTAAGCAGATGTTCCTCCAAGCTCAAATGGTGGCAACCCCAACAAGGGTCAAAGGGAGCAAGAGTGCTCAGAAGCCCCCTTGGCTAACAAAAAGCATTCAGGAATGTCTCAAGCCTAAAAAGGAGGCATACACCCAATGGAAGGGAGGGGTCATCACAAGGGGGGACTATACAACTGTTGCTCAGGTTTGTAGGGGAGTTGTTAGGAAGGGTAAGGTGAAGATGGAACTGGGACTAGCAACCTGGATCAAGGACAATAAGAAGTCCTTTTTTAACTACATAGTGGGTAAAAAGAAGGTTCCAGGTAACGTAGGGCCACTGCAGGACATTCTAGGAAATCTGATGGTCACACCAGGCGTTAAAGCTAACTTATTTAACAACTTCTTTGCCTCCACTTTTCTGAGCAGGGACCAGGTCATCTCCCCCATCATGATCCCTGGTGGTCCCAGGGGAGGTACAGCCAGGCCCAGGGCCAGAGTAGGCCTAGTCAGGGACCTCCTGGTGGGACTGAATGCGACCAGATCAACAGGTCCTGACGATCTCCTCCCCAGAGTGCTGACAGAATTAGCAGAGGTCATTGTGGGTCCCTTGGCACAGCTTTACAAGCACTTGTGGTGCTCTGGCAAGGTGCCAGAGGACTGGAAGTGGGCCAATGTGGTCCCCATTTTCAGAAAAGGGAGGAGGGAACACCCAGGAAACTATAGGCCTGGTAGTCTTACCTCAGTCCTGGGGAAGCTCTTTGAGAAAATTATCCAGGAGCACATCTGTGAGGGACTGGCAGGGGAGTGTATGCTTATGGGCAACCAACATGGGTTCATCAGAGGCAAGGTCCTGTCAGACCAACCTGGTGGCCTTCTATGATCAGGTCACTATATCCTTGGATGCAGGCATCATGGTAGAAGTAGTCTTTCTGGACTTTAGAAAAGCCTTTGATGCTGTCTCTCACCCCATTGTCATAAAAAAAATTAGGTAACTGGTGTCGATCCCTACACAGTCAGATGAGTTATCAATTGGCTGGAGGGCCATACCCAGAAAGTGGTGGTGGATGGGTCTTTTTCGACCTGGAAGGATATGGGAAGTGGGGTTCCGCAGGGCTCAGTCCTCAGGCCTGCGCTGTTCAACTTCTTCATCAGTGACTTGGATAAGGAGGTGAATAGCACCTTGTTCAAATTCGCAGATAACACTAAGAGGTGGGAGGAGGTGGGCACGTTAGGGGAAGGGAAAAGCTGCAATCAAGTCTGGACAGGTTACAGAGATGGGAGGATGAGAATAGGATAGATTTCAACACTGACAAGTGCAAGGTACTGCACCTGGGGAGGAAGAACCAGCAGCATACCTACAGGCTGGGAAACTCCCCTCTCACCAGCACAGAGGCAGAAAAGGATCTTGGGGTCATTATTGATGATCATGGGTCGCCAATGTGGGGATGCAGTCAGAAGGGCTAACTGCACCTTCTCATGATGCATCATGAGCAAGGTCAAGGAAGTGATTCTCCCCCTCTATGAGACCTTGATCAAGCCCCAGTTGGAGTACTGCATCCAGTTCTGGATGCTGCACTTCAAGAGGGATGTGGACAACATTGAGAGGGTCCAGAGGAGGGCCACTCGCATGATCAGGGGCAGCAGGGTGGGTCCAATGAGTATAGGCTATGGGATCTGAACCAGTTCAGCCTCCACAAGAGGCTGAGAAGAGACCAGGTTGCCCCCTATAAACTGTCCAAGGGAGACCAGAAGGCAATGGGAGAGTCTCTGTTCCCCCGAGCACTACTGGGAGTAACAAGGAATAATGGCCATAAGCTGATAGACAGCAGATTCAGGCTGGATATCAGGATGCACTACTTCACGGTCAGGGCAGCTAGGATCTGGAACCAACTTCCAAGGGAAGTGGTCCTTGCTCCTACCCTGGGGATCTTTAAGAGGAGGCTAGATAATGGAGTTTAAATTACCACAGAATGATTGCATAAAATAAAGTTGAAGATATCAAAACACATCATTCCCCAACTCAGTTGTAAAATGGGAAAGTATGGCTATTATTTATTTCCTGAGGAATTTATTTTGAGAGTTGAGGTAAAAGCTTGTGTGTTTGCAGGTAAAAGCTTCCAAATGTGCATGATATACTCACACTGATTAAGAGATGTTGCCTATTGTATCACTGATGTAGTCAGTTCTGAACTAGAGGGTAATGAGAAAGCTATGTAATGTATGCTGATGAATATGAACTGTAAATTGGTAATTTACTATATTAATTAACTAATTGAACATAGAGTTTATGACACTCCTTTGTCAGTTCAAGTGCTGTAGGTAACATTTATACTTGTATCAAGGGCATTGTTATAGTAAAACTCTTCTCTGGATCCAGTTCAATATGAAATACTTATATTATTCTGTCAATGGAAAGTGTGTGCCCATATCATATGGCATAGGTCCTGCTCTCTGTAACAGTCCAAAGATACAATGCTAGGTAGCTGGTGGGATTTCAAAGTAGTACTCAAAGAAACACAAGAAATGGGGTCAACTACAGACTTGATCTCTGTACAATTGCCTTGATTGGATATGATCTGTTAGGTAGATGAGGTGTACGGGCTGTCATGAGGAGAAAGAGTCAGTGACGGCCCAAACCAAAAACCAGCAGGAGCCAGAAAAGAAAAGAAAAGAAAGAGCTGCGTTTCCAGAGCAGATGCTTGATGAAGATAGAGTGAGAGTGAAGAAGGGAGAGACCCGGATATAAACATGGAAGGAACCGTGGCTCGTTGGAGCAGAAGGAAAACCAAGTTTTCCTTCTTGGCAGGGGTGAAGAGGAGTCAAATGTCAGTTGGCTGCAGAAGACCAGGAACAGTGTTGAACCAGGAGATACTGGCTGAAGAATCATCACCGGGAGTGCAATCCAGGGGCTGGCTCAACTCAGGGAAAACAGAGTGCTAGCCAGGAAGAGACAGGTGAGCCCTACAGCGACAAGTAAAACTTTTCTTATTTCTTTTCTTATTATAACAAGGTCAGGCCAGGCTGGAGCACCATTAAAAAGATGAAATGTGAAGACAGTAAGCCTGATGTTGTTTACTGTGCTTAAAGAGGAAAACACCCTATTTATTGGACTTAGTTATTGGACCTTTTGTGGAAAAGAAAAGGCTTGTAGAGCCTAAAGGACTAAAACTCATTGTTTATTTTACCTGAGTTTATGTGTGGGAAGCTTAGAGAGAGGTATTGGATATAATAATTACCTTCACTGGAGAAGTCATTAATCAGTAGCTTGGGGAACAGGTTTCTGTCATTTCCTTCATCCCCGAATGTGGTGATACCTAAGAAACAAGAGAAAACAGTGTGAAAAGGGATATAGATACCTAATGAAAGAACCTTATCATAAAGCACATGCACTGTGAGTTTTCATTTTTTATGGTCAATCAGATCGTTTTATGAGGAAGTTCAAAACCTCAAAGGAATTTATCAGTACCCCATTGTCCAGTAGTGTTTAAGTTGCACTCTCCTGGTATAAACTGTATAACGTCAAAACGTGGTAGGCAAAATTCACGTGAGGAAAAAACAAACAAATGGTGAATACCCTTGTTATTTGAGATCTAATCTGGTAGACTGGGATTTACATACACCAATAGACTAGACAGAATATATCATACAGGCATTAATAGGATAATTTGCATGTTTCATGCTCTCACTCAAGTAATGCATTATTCCTGACTAAAGGGGGTTATCTACACAAGATTTTAGCTCTGCAGTAAAGTATCACCATCTAAATGTGCAGCACTATTATGCTGGAATAAACTTATTAAATCCACCATGGGCTAGTACTGCCCAACACAAATATTACCCTACTGCAGTGTGATTTACTCCATTGCAACATATGTGTAGATGGTGATGGCCTGGCTGAGGTTCAAGGGTAGTACTTTGCAGGGACTTCCTGGTGGGTAACCTCACACTGTAGCATCTTTGTGCCCCAGCCAGCCCCTCTGAAGCATGTTAGCTGGGGTTGTGCCACTCTGGCTCAACATGGTGCAGTCCCGGTTGCACGTGTAAACACTGTGGCAGGGAGCAATAACCTCTGTTGTGAACTGCACCAGAGTTTATTCAGGAACAGTAATTTCATGTATAGATGAGTCCAGTGAGAAGAAAATTGCACCCAGTAGTAAATTGCAGTAGCCCACCAAGGACATTAGGTCATGTAGGTCACTGCTATTATATTCCTGTTCTGGATGCTGTAGTTCCTAACTGGACAGAATATCAAATCAATAGATAGTGTTCTCGAGCTGTTCTTTCAGTACAGTGCATTTTCTTGTTACTTCTAGTGGTACTAACACTTCTCACCAATATACTAATTACAATTTAACAAATTAGAATTCAGTAGTGACATAAGGTAAATAAAGGCTGACCAATTTAGATGTAGGACAATATGTTTTTAGTATACATTTCAAAATAATACCAGGTAAGATGCAGTATTCTTAAAGTATCCCAAGTATTGTTTATCCAGCCTAATCTTGAAAAACACATCAAAGAAGACTTCCCTTTGCAAGTTGTTCCATTATTCTAATGGTCTTATAGGGCTTCCCCCTCCCCCAACCACCCCAGAGATTTTGTATAATTCAGTTTTGCTACACCTTTAACCCTTGCCTTATTTCTGGACGTTTGTGGCAAGGGAGAAAAGTTCTTGTTCTTCTGGCACTGTAAGTGGGTTGCTTAGCCTGATGGCTCCTGCAGGTTGGTTTTGCTCTCTGAAGAGGTACTCAGCTAGTCCTCCAGATAAAAAAGGGAACTGAGCCTTGAGCCCTGTTCTTGATGGTAAGACAGACCTTTTGTCTTTGGCCCCAGCTCAGTAATGCAAACTTGTTAGGTCACCATTTGTCTCCTGCCTTCAAACTGCACTTTCATCCAGTTTGCCGCCTCCTACTCTCTCCTTTGGGATTTTCAGGCTTCTAGTGGGACCTACTTTCATTGTCTAAATACTCACATTTGGGCTTCTCCAATAGGAGCAGTCCTGTCGGAGAAGGGCCAGACTGCAGGTGTCTTGCTACAGGCACCCTTCACATTTCAAACTGCTATCACGTCCTCCCTCAACCTCCTTTTTTTCCAAACTAGACATACCTATTTGTCTCAGGCTTTCTTCATACAGCTAGCTTTCTAAACCCTTTATCATTTTTGTCACTCATCTTTGGATTCTCTCCAGTTTTTCTACAGCCTTCTTAAAATGCCAGAACCACCTGCTGAGGCTGGAGTGATGAGCAGAGTTGCAATGTCATTTCCCATACCTTGTATAAAATACTTTTGTTTATGCACCTCAGAACTGCACTTGTTTTGCAACAGCATCACAGTTCTGACTCAGGTTGAGTTTGCGAGATTTTCCTTAGCAATGCTACTCCTAACTTGTTATTCCCCATTCCGTGTCTGCATTCAGTTTTTCTTCTCTAGATGTAGCACTTTATATTTGCCTTTGTTGAATTTTATTTTGCTGCCTAGTTCTCCAGTGCATCAATATCCCCTTGAATCCTAGTCTCCAAAATGCTTGCAAAGCCTCCCAGTTTTGTCTCATCTGCAGACTTGATCATTAAGCACTCCATTCCTGCGTAAAAGCAATCAATACAAATGTTAAACAGACCCTGAACAGATCACTGAAAAGCCCCCTCTCGAAGCCTGTTATGCTGACATCAAACTATATATGGGTACTCTTTGCTTGATGTTATGCCAACAATCGTGTATCCACTTAATGGTAATTCTATCTAACCCATATTTTTCTAGTTTCTCCATTAGGATAATGTCATAAGGGACAAAGAAAGTCAGTAAATTTTGTCTTGAAAGTAATGATTTTTTTTTTCCATTTTGAAAATATTGAAACATTATCAAAATAAAATGTTTCTATGTTTTTAAATCAACACATTTCCCTAAATATTTGGGTTTGTATACAAAAAATAAAAAATAAAAAAAAATGTGTGGACGTATTTAAATATTCATTAAAATACTTTTACAGAATATATACATTAAGATGCAATTAAATTCATTAGGAGGTTTGCTATCAACTTTAATGATGGCTAAGATGTATCTAGCATTACACAGGATGTTTTAAATGTGTAAATTTCTGTACAGCATATGATAAACATTTAACAAGTTGAAGGTACATAAAAGAAATAGATTTATCAAAGTAGACAGTAAAAATATGAATTTTTGTGCCCACAGCTGGAACTGCAAAGATTTGGCTCACTTTTTCAACTTTAATAAATGAAATATTGATAGTGTGAAGTTGATTGTTATTCTAGTCACCATTGTCCTTGTTGATTTTGGCAAGAACTCTCTGCTGCTGTCAAGACCAGTTTATATTCAAGTGTGTCTTAAGATCTAGTGACAAGTGCAGACGGCACTTGAGATATGGTCAGTATAATATTGCTTAAATAACCAGTGGCCTTGATTGAAGATTTGCCATCCAATTTATTTATTAATTTCCTTCCTCATCACTTTGAGTTTAAAAAAAATCTGGAACTATGAATCCAGCCATTATAACCTTAAACAAAACAAAACAAATCAAAACCACTATTTATTTCTATCTACTCTAGAATGAATTGTTTTAGGTTAAATATTAGATTGAATTATTCAAGCTACATACATAATTCAATAGCAAAATATCCACATGTGAGTTGTGGTAGGTTTTCCCTCCCATCCTTCTTTTTCAGGTGGTCTGTGGGTTCATGAAAGGTGCTGGATTGACAGAACTGGGAAATTAAAACCTCTGTTTACCTATGAATACAGCAAATAAAACTCATCCAGTTGCAGTAAAATTTTCTGCAGAATACTCAGTCATAATTGTCTTAGCTCTTCTCTGAGGGACCAGGCCACTGTCTGTATGTTGTCTGTGCCTTGAGCCTATTCAGACCTTGGTCTTTCTGCAAAGACTGCTAACTAGGCTGTCAGTTCTGATGGTGTTTAGTATAAAGTTGACACCTCTATATTAAGAATTGGGCAAGACATGACCCATTCCCTTAGCTTAAGTATGCAAGATGTTGATAACTTGTGGATATTGCTGATTTAGACTGTGAGATACAGATGCTTCCAATTAAGCATTGCATGCATGCACAGGCATGCACACACACGTGTACAAACAGCTAAAAAGTGTCAATTCATATTCATATTACTAGTTTGTTTCTAAAATCTTAGAATCATAGAAAATTGGGGTTGGAAGAGACCTCAGAAAGTCATCTAGTCAAACCCTCCGCTCAAAGCAGGACCTTCCCCAACTAGATCATTTCAACCAAAGCTTTGTCTAGCCGTGTCTTAAAACCTCCAAGAATGGAGTTTCCACAATCTCTCTGGGTAACCTGTTCCAGTATTTTACTATTCTTCTACTGAAAAAATTCTTCCTAGTATCTAACTTAAACTTCCCTTGGTGCAACTTGAAACCATTGCTCCTTGTTTTGTCACCTGCCACCACAGAAAACAATCTACCTCTATTCTCCTTTGAAATCCTTTCAGGTAGTTGATGGCTGCTATTAAATCCCCTCTCAGTCTTCTCTTGACTGAATAAGTCCGGTTCCCTCAGCTCCTTCTCATAAGTCATGTCCCCCGCCCTCCCCACCATCTTTTGTTGCCCTCCTCTGGACTCTCTCCAATTTGTCCACATCCTTTTTGTAGTGAGGGGCCCAAAACTGAACATAGTACTCTAGATGTGGCCTTACTAGTGCTGAATAGACTGACCTGCTGGTAACACTCACCAACACAACCCAGTATGCCATTAGGTGCTTTGTTAACAAGGGCACACTGTTGGCTTATATTCAGCTTATTGTCCAGTGTAACCCCCAGGTCCTTTTCTGCAGAGCTGCTGCTCAGCCACTCAGCCCCCAGCCTGTAATGGTGCATGGGATTGTTTCATGCTAAGTGCAGGACTTTGTACTTGTCCTTGTTGAACCTCATGAGATTTCTTTTGGCCCAGTCCTCCAATTTCTCTAGGACTGTCTGAATCCTAGCCCTACCCTCCAGTGCATTTACTGCTCCACCCAGTTTGGTACCATCTGCAAAGTTGTTGAGGATGCACTCTGTGCCATCTTCCAAGTTGTTGATGAAGACATTGAACCTGACTGGCCCCAGGACTGACCCATGGGGCACTTTACTTGATACTGGTTGAAAACTAGACATAGAGCCATTGATTATTACCTTCTGAGCCCAATCCTCCAGCCAGTTTTCTATCTACCTTACAATCCATTAATGTAACCCATATTTCCTTAGTTTACCTTCAAGAATGTTGTGGGAGATCATATCAAAAGGCTTGCTAAAATACCACATCCACATCCACTGATCTCCCCACATCCACACAGCCAGCCATCTCACTGTAAAAGACAATCAAGTTGCTCAGGCATGACTTGGCCTTGGTGAATGTATGCTGGCTGTACCTAATCACCTCTAGGTGCTTAAAAATGGATTCCTTGAGGATTTGATTCATGATTTTTACAGGGACTGAGGTGAGGCTGACTGGTATGTAGTTCCCTGGATCCTTCTTGTTCCCTTTCTTAAATGTGGCCATTATATTTGCCCTTTTCCATCATCTGGAACCTCTCTTGATTGCCATGAGTTTTCAAAGATGATAGCCAGTAGCTCTGCAGTCTCACCAGCCAGCTCCCTCAGCAACCTTGGGTGTATCCTGTCAAGCCCCGTGGATTTGTATATGTCCAGCTTTTCTAAATAGTCCCTCACCTGTTCCTCTGCTACTGGTCACTGTGCATTTCCTCCACAAACTGTGCTGCCTGGAGCAGTAGTCTGGGAGGTAACCTTATCAGGCGAACAAGGCATTAAAGCCTTTTGAATATTTCAGCCTTTTCTGCATCCTGCCATAAAATTACCTCCCCCATTCAGTAAGGGACCCACGCTGGTGTTCCTCTTGCTACTGACATACTTGTAGAAACCCTTTTTGGTACCCTTCACATCTCTTGCTAGCTGCATATCAAACTGTGCTTTGGCCTTCCTGAAATCATCCCTGAATGCCCAAGCAATAATCTTATACTCCTCACTATTTATTTGTCTAAGTTTCCACTTCTTATGAGCTTCCTTTTTTGTGATTTAGTTTACTGAAGAGTTACCTGTTAAGCCAAGGTGATCTTCTTCCATTCTTGCTTGTCTTCCTGCATATCTGGATGGTTTGATCCTGTACTCTCATAAATTGAGACTTAAGATCACATGTCCACACTCAGACTTGAACTGCTAGTCTTTTTGTTACGAGCTCATGGCCCAGCCCTTCAGTAACAGAAGATGCTGCTGCCTGCCTACCTGCTGCTGCTTTTGCAAGGGCAAAAAAAAAAAGGGCTCTTTTCTTTCCTCTCTCCTCTGGCTTCTACTTCCTGCCCCCACTCCTGGGCAGTGCAGCTCATTGGGTTGGGACTGAGGTGCTGAATGCTAGTGCTGTGCAGGGAGGGGAGAGGCAGGAGGTCTCTTCTGCATATACAGTGGGGGAGAGGGCCAGGCTGTCCATACTGTGCAGAAGACAGGAACATGGCTGGTCCAGCCATTAGGTGAAATAGGTGGTCACCTAGGTCACCAAAATTTGGGGGGCACCAAAATTATATCCAGAACAAAATAACAGTAACATCATTTTAAATAGGAGCCCTGGCTGGCTATGGGTCCATCTTAGTCTTAGACCTTTGGTTCGATAAGGGGAGAAAGACCTCAGAAAAGATCTCAGAGTTGAAAGATCACTGGAATGACTTCTACCTTCTGGGTGCCGAGGTGCACAGTTCACCCAAGGCACCAATTACAGAGGCTGAGGTGAGACGGACTGGTATGTAGTTCCCTGGATCTTCCTTTTTCCTTTCTTAAATATGGGCACTATGTTTGCCCTTCTCCAGTCATCCAGCACCTCTCCTAATAACCATGAGTGTTCAGAGACAATGGCCAGCAGCTCTTCAATCACATCAGCCAACTGCCTTCGTCCCATAGACTTCTGTAAGTCCAGCTTTCCTAAAAAGTCCCTAATGTGTCCTTTTACCCCTGTTGGCTGCTCACCTCCTCAACAAACTACTGCAACTATAGCAGACCCCCACTACAACATCACACTTGTTGCTCTCTCCTCTGTCCCTACCCCAGAGATTTTCAACAGGCCTATCTCCAGCTTCATATTGGAGCTCTGAGCAATCATATAGCTCTTTTACTTTAAAGTACAATTCCTCCTCCTCTCCCCTACCTGTCCATCCTGAACAGGTTGTACCCATCCATGACGGTGCTCTAGTCAGATCAGCTATCCCACCAACTTTCTGTTATTCCAGTCACATCATAGTTCTGTTACTGTGCAAGGACTTCCAATTCTTCCTGCTTGTTTCCCAGGCTTTGTGCATTTGTGTACAGGCATGTAAGGTAACTAGTTAATTTTCCTGATTTCTCAGGAAGAATGAAAATACCTACCCTTTTGCCCACTCCTGCTTGCTTTTCCTCCAGGTCACCCCCTTCCCCACTTACCTCAGGGAAGTTGTATAATGCACTGAAGTTGTATAATATGTAAAGCAACAGTTAAAGTGGTATATTTGCATTTTAGTAGGGTCCATGATTTTATTATTTGTATGCTCTGGTGCACATTCATTGGCTTTTATATTTAAAGTGTATGCAGAATCAACTTATTCAGATTTTTAAAAAAACCCCAAACCCATGCAGAATATATATTATTTTGCAGTTGAGCTTCAAAGGAAGACTCTTTTATGTCATCTTTTAGAGACTATAGAACAAAATGTCATCCAAAACTTGCAGTTTCCCGGACCAGATCCCCATTTGATATAAATCAAAGTAACAACACTGAAGCTACATTGGTTTATATCAGCAGATGATCTTGTCTAAAAGATCTACTAAGAAACATAGTCCCTTTACATATCTGTATAAAAATATATTGTTCAACTAATATAATAATTAAAATATCATGTTACCTCTTTTCATTGTGTGATATTTGGCTCAAAATAACAGATGAAGAAATGCCTCTTGAGATGGTCATTACACTCTGGTTTGTTTCCATTGTTACAGGTGTCACAGGAATTTATAATATGAAAATTAGATCCCCTTTAAATATAGAAATAAATATTCCCTTGCGGTTTGTTTAACAAATGAATGATAATGTTTAGTATTATATCTTAAATTGAACATTTAATATATATACATATCAATAAGTATCTTTAATATAATATATTCTAAAATGCTATAAGGTGTTAAAACAACTCAAGCTATAATACACATGGCTGTGAGAGGGAGGGATAAATTAAGATGTAGAACAAGGAAGAAAAGATGATTTTTACTGAATTTTTTCAAGTGCAACTTAATAGGACAGAGTTACTGGAAGGTTCATAAAGGTGAAAAGCTATGCAATGTCACTGAAAACAGAACAAAAGGGCTATAAAACTGTGGCAACTTGGCATATACCCCAAAGACAAACTCTTACTTAATTAACGAGCCTACTGCCACTGACAAAACTACATTTGCACAAAATTTAGCTGATAACCTACAGGTGCCAACCAGTGAGCACAAGAAAAATCTGTGTATAGATTCATTAATTAAAAAGAGTTGTAGATTTATTTTAATAGTGTATTTCTCATCTTTATGGATATCAAGTGTAAAACCTATTTTTAGAAGTCTATGAAGGCCTATGAAAATAGTAAATGAGCCAATTTATTTTGCCCAGATCTCTATATAAAAACACCTCCCCTCTTCCTATGTGGAAAGAAAATGATGTTCTACCTCCTCCACAATACAAACTCCCCAGTACTCCATATGTTGAGGAATGTACAGAAGAGATAAGATACAGTTTGAGTGGTTCAGAGGAGACACATCACCCTTTAATCAGTTAAAGGAAGTAAATATAATTCCTTGAGATTTATGGTTTACTGAGTAGAGGTATCTTGAATAAGAAATTGTCTGTTATGCTTGTCATGATCATTAAAAACATTAGTACTTTTAAAATAAAAATAAAAATAAAAATAAAAATATATTTATATCAGCTTGATGCCATTTTCCAAAAGTCACATCACCATTACCTATGTTCATTACCTTATCACAAGTACAGAATATGGGCAGATTTCTCTGTGTGTTACAAATGTAGAAGATGATAAGAAGAGATCTGATAGATGAGACGTTCTGTATAAATTTAGGCCATTGTCTATAGCATATATATCTGGGAAAATAATCAGCAAATGAGATAATTTAAAAAGAGGTGTGATATTGGGGGGAGAAATACAGATTGCTATAGCTGCATTAATCAGTAACAGCACAAAGAAAAAAAGAAAAAGGGTAGTTGCTGAACCAAGAGATGACAAAGACTTGTTGAGACAAATGTGAAAACAGAGTGTGATTTTCATTGGCATATACTTTTTAAAAGAATTAGCACTGTCGCTTCTGCTATTTCATATGGTGCTACCAATAATAATACTTCCACTGAAAGCATTGACAATCTCTATAATTTTGTTTCTTTTATATAATTTATAATAAATACTGGTTGTACAAGTTGAATATTAAAATAAGAACAGTTAATTTCTGACATATGAGCAAGGGTACAGTCTGGTCTACATTATTCCTTCTTCCACAGTCAAAATGTTCTTGATTTGTTATACTTCTTAGACAATGACACTGCAATATGAAATTATCTTTTTATCCTTTGTTACATGTTACCTGTCAGAAACCATGAACTGGCAATCTGATCTATCCATGAGAAAACATGTGCTGTATAGAAACTCCAGTCTAAAATATTTTCCTATGGCTAGAATATTCAGCAGATGGTAGGAAATTTTAGGGAAAACTTATGAATTCTGGCAAAAAAGAATAAATCTGAATATACATGGCTTATTGTCAAGAGAGTTCATTGAGGATTAACTTGAACTTGGAGAAATCAGAAGTTGGCCTATTGATTTTTGTCCATGTCATAGAGTCTAAATGTTCATACTTCTTTCGTATTTATTTTAAGAGGGTGCCAAGAACCCTTATGGCTTATCAAACTAAGGCACACCGATTCTTAAGGCCAATGTCATCCAAGAGAATAATGCAACTATCATCATGTCCAGTGCCTTTGACTTTCCCACCTGAATGACCAGGTGCAAATTTATGGCAGGGGAGTACATCAAGAACACAGTGAGCAACTGTTCACCAGGGTACCCCAAGGGAAAACTAGGAGTAATGGCCACAAACTCCTGGAAGACTGATTCAGGCTCAACATTAGGAAAAAAACTTCTTCACAGTCAGGGTGTCCAGACTGTGGAATAAGATTCCTCCAAAGGTGATGCAGTCACCTACCCTGGAAATCTTCAAGAAGAGACCAGACAGTCACCTTGCTGGGGTCATAGTTTCATAGTAGTTAGGGGTCAGAAGGGACCTGAATAGATCATCTAATCTAACCTCCTGCCACTGCCTGGAGCACACTCTGGGATCACATGACCCTAGACAGGTGTTCATCTGACCTCCTTTTGTATTGACCAAAGGTAGGAGTGAGGACCACTTCCCTAGGAAGTTGGTTCCAAATCCTAGCTACCCTAACAGTGAAATAGTGCCTCCTAATCTCTAACCTGAACCTATTCTCCATCAGCTTCTGGACATTGTTCCTCATCACCCCAAGTGCTGCTGGGGGGAATAGGATGTATTCTTAGGATTGCTCCTAACAAGTTTGTAGGCAGCCACCAAATCCCCCCTCAGCCTCCGATTGCTGAGGCTGAACAGGTTTAGGTCCCTCAGCCTCTCCTCATAGGGCCTGCCCTGTTGCCCTCCAACCAAGCAGGTGGCCCTCCTCTGAATCCTCTCAAGTCAGGCCACATCCTTCTTAAAGTGCAGTGCCCAGAACTGGACGCAATACTCCAATTGAGCCCAGACCAATGATGTGTAGAGGGGGAGTATCACCTCTTTGGACCCTCTGTTATTTTTCTTGCTTCATGCAGGGGGCAGGACCCAATGATCTTCTGAGGTCCCTTCCAGCCTTACAGGCTATGAATGGCAGCATTAGGAATGGGGACCCTTTTGCAGGAACCCAAAGCACAGTTTGTACAATGCCATATTTGTTCTTCCATTGTGCCTCATTTGTAATGATGCAGAACGGTTTATATTGCTGAGATTGTGTTTTCTGGTACGTATAATCAAAAAATATGTTTAGGTGTGTAGCCTGAGTACACCCAAGGGTGTGCCCCATCCTCAATTGGATGGGATAGCTGGACCAGAAATCATGTTGTGAGAGGGAGGCTGTTACTTGGGATCAGATCCCTCTATCCTCTATAGAGCCAGGCCATGAAAATGTTACTTACTTATATACAGTTTATCCATTCATAATATAAATATAAAAATACACCTGACATATAAAAATAAATATTTCCAAAGATAGACAATAAACAATAGTTCAAACTAATTGATGGTCTGGGAACTGAACCTCCACTGGGGTGTCACACCCAGCACCAACACCTGATAAAGCAACCCTATAAGCAACAAGTGAGGTGACTCCCCTAGTCATCCCAGGAAGAGAGGAGTGATGGATCCTGAAACAGGTAAGCATAGGTAGGTTAAAGTATCCTTTCAATAAACATATACAGGCAACTCAGTAGGTAAGCACAGGCAAGTCAGGTAATAATACAGTAGGCACATACAGACAACAAAACAAGGTACCATTTCAGTAAGCATATACAAACAGTAACCAGGTAGCTCAATATGAACATTTTAAAGAATACCCATAATTATATTAACATCAGCATTATATCAATTACAAAATATGACGTGCATTCAACACCCCACAGGGTGTCCCTTTGCTTCTGAGTCTAGGCTTGGGCTCGTCTCCCAGTAGATGAGAGGGAAGTCTCCAGAATCCCTGCTCCATCCCACAACACAGGCCTCTGAATAATGAGCTCCTGCAGGGGCACCTCCCCTGTGGGACCCGCCTTCCAGCAACTCATGCTCCTGCTCTCCAGAGAAGTCGGGGCTCATCCCCTGGATGTTGGCTCCCTGTGGCCTCTTCCCGGCAATATCTCCAGCTCCTCTCATGGCCAGGCACCCCACTCTGGGCACCCAGGCTGAGCCACTCTGCCTCTTCTGGCTATCTGGCCTCGTGGTGGGGGTTATCCTCTCTCTGTGATCCTGTGCCTGGCTCTGGGAGCCAAGGATTCCATTGGCTATGCTACACTGTGCCGCCACTGGCTCTGGCCGTTTGACCTCATACCGGGGCTTCCCTTGGCCCCACTTTGGGCACTGAGGGCTCTTTTAAATATGCCAAGCTGTCCTGCCAGCTCTGGCTACCCAGCTCCATGCTGGGATCCCAGGCCCAAACTGCCTTAGTGGCTCCCTGGGGCTAAGGATCTGTGCACCAGATGATGCACTGTGAAGTGTCCCAACCACTCCCAGGGTCAAGGTTCAGTGCACCAGGCTGTGCACCACAGGAGCCTCCAGCTGCTTGAAGCCCTGAGCAGCATCTTCAGGGATTCCTCTGGGTGACTGCCCACTGGGCAGCTCTTCCCAGTTCTTCTTGACCCCGTTCTTCTTCGGTCCCTCAGTGCATCTGCCCTGTGTGCCTACCATGCTATCCTTTAATTCTCTCCAGAGGCTCCACCCCTAAAGTTTGCCAGACCTGCTGAAGCTTGCTGGGGAGCAGATTTCAGGACAGAGAAGAGCCTCAGTCATCCCAGGAGAAGCTGATTCCCTACCCAGGGTTGGAGCTCCACAATCAGGGACACAGATATCCTTGGAAAGAGTGGGGAGGGATTGGTAAACTAACTGGGAGGTGAGAGAAGCTGCCTGGTCAGGGACCTGCACAGGTAAGTCTTCTGTTTGGGTTGTAAAGGCTTGTAGTGCAGGGACAGAGGCCTGTAGAGGGATTCCCCTGTCTGCATGTGGAGGTCCTGGGGGAGAGAGAGAGCCCAAAGAGAGAGTGGGCTGTGAGAATCCCAAATCTGCATGGGTGTGTAAGGGGACACTTAACCCCTAGTTTTGGCAGATGTATTTTTCAGAAGGAAACTAAAGAAAAGAAACTTATTACCTGCAGTGGCTGATCTGAGACTTTTTTTTTTCTGAATTACCAGGAAAGAGCAAAGAGTTCACTTTCACTGCAGCAACAGAAGCCTTGACTTTGCCACCTCATGGCGGATCATAGTTAAAGCTGAGCTGCTGTTTATTGTTATGGGAATGGGAGTGCGAAGAGTGATCAACCTGGCTTGTGGGGGGGAAACTGTTTTAAAGTGTTGTAACCAGGTGAATGTAATCATTGATGTTGTTTGATGCAAGTGGGACCACCCAGTGTGGTGGAATTATTCATCTATTTTTGCAGTTGTAAATTTTATTCAAATTTTTGGTTTTATTATTATATATATATTTCTTCTCTTGATTAATCATTTATTTTCTGTATATAGTTGTGTATAATAAAGAAGCCTATATGTTTATTGGACGTAAAGTAAATTCTTGGGCAGTGAGGGTGACCAACACACCTCTCTATGGGACATCTCAGTCAGCAGACCTGCCTGAGGGAATTCCCACGACTACTGGCACACTTAGGATCCAGAATCTAGCATATCACCTGGCCTAGTGTGAGGGTTACATACAAATTAAACTGAATGTCCAAATCCTTAGGATCACACATTACTATATTTTAGACATATTTCCCCATCTTATGAATCATACAGAGAATATGGATGGGGCTGTCATACACAGTAAGATCTTTCTTGTATATCTTTTAATATATTTATTTTATGTTACTAGAAAGTAATTCATTTCAGATCCTAACAGCAGAATCGATTGTACAGATACAATGACTATAAGTATAAAATCGACTAAATCATTCCTACAGGTTACACTTTGGCAATGGCTTTATTACCTCTAAAATCTATTGTAGATTACTAGCTATTCTTGAATAATCCACTTGTTATGTGCCTACAACCCTTCTTGGCATTTCTCTTTGTTGATAATATACTTAGACCACAAAGCAAAAAAAAATTGTTTGAGCAGGGATGATTGCAAGTACTTTCACCAACAAAAGAGTTAATATTGTTGTGCCAAAAATAGATGTTATACACTTTTTTACTAAGGGATCTGAAGATTTTTTTCCCCTTTGCTTTACAAAGATTTATGGAGGAAAAGAAATCCAGCCAAATTATAATCCTAATGTAATTTTCTCTCTCTCTTCAGCAGACCTCAGATCTTTTTTGGACAGCTGTCAAGATCTAAATAAAAACTTCTTTATGTCACTGGCAACAAACGTGCTGTGATTTAAAAAAAAATCAACACTGCTGAGTTAAAACAAATAGAAAGAAAGCATTATTAATGAAGCACAATATCTAATTTCTCATTATGATTTGAAGGGTTTAATAAAGTGGCATGAAACAGGTAGCTTTAAGTATTAACCTTGACAAACATTGTACCACTGTAAAATCATGAACTCTTTTGTTTCCCCTCTCCCTGCCCTCAGAAGTGGTGTCCAAACATATATAGTTGAAATAACATAGGGCATGTTATGTTACATGTGATTAGTCTGTCATCTTAGGGAAAAAAGAAATTAGAGGGGAAAGAGTAATTACACACAGTATGTCTGGTATACACTGGAATATCAATAGAACAGAATTCTTTAAAATAAATTTTCTGTATGTGTTTGTAGCACATCTTATTTTTCACATTTTTTTACTAATATTTAGATCTACTGATTCCATAAATATGGAAAGCAATGACCATTTCATTTTTTCTCCTACTGGGTGACAGGTAACATTTGTGGGTTATCTGTGGTTTTATTAAAATATTCTTAAACAATGCAATTAAAAACATCAGAACTCGATAAAGAGCAAGTTGTGATTATATCCAACTAATGAGAAAATTTCCTCCTTTCCCCATGACCTTTAGAAGATTATTAACAATGCTAATAAAGTAACTAGAGCCATTTAATTTCAACTGTATTATTATACTGCTTCAACATCTCTTCATCAGAGTTATCTCCCAAAACAGAAATTATTCATATAAATGAGACATCTGCTCAGTTGAATTGTACAAAATAATAGCCAATATTAATCTATTTATATTTATTTGTTATAATGTTTACCTGTTACACAACTTGTAAATAAGATTAAAAAGCTGTTTCATTTATAATTGTATATTTGCCCATTATAATCCTATAAATACCCTGACATTTTTAAGTAGAAATGTCTTATTTTCTGACAGGGTGAAATGAACTGGAAAGTTGATACAAAATGCCCTTCACCTACTTGAGCAATAGAAGGGTGAAAAGTGCTTAGATACTGATATCCTGAATGTCTAACCTTCAGAAAGGCATGGGACAGATATGGCATGGTGGCACTGATGGATGACTTTGCACTTGCTGTGGACAATGGCAATGGATCCATAGTCATATGGCTGAACCTCTCCTCGGTATCAGATAACATAGAGCTGCTGTCCTGCCTTAAATACTTTAGGTCCTCTCCACTAGTTAGGAGGATCATGCTGAGATAACAACATTGTGTTCAAGCAAGCAAGCAAGCAAACAAGAAAATAAAACACCTTAGACCTACTACTAAAGGAAGAACAGAAAAATCATTTCATGTGGACATAGAGAGAAATGTCAGGAGACGGCAGTATTATTTAGTAGAAGAGGAAAGAGATATTTAAAAGGGAAAACTAAAAAATATTTGCTACTTCCTTTAAATCCAGTCTTCTCACCTCCCTACACAGACAGTCTCTTTCTCTTCCCAACTGATTTCCTGCTACCCCATCCCACACCCAACAGGCTACTTTTCCTTCATATGAGAGGCTGAATACAGAGAGAATTCTCCTTGTAGCAAAGACCCTTTGCAAGACCCTCCCTATTATCACATATGACATTAGATTGTTTTTTGATACAATGAGGACCTCAAACTCTTCTCTTTTGATGTGGGGTTAGGTAGTATAAGGAATACAAAGCAGCCTTACTTGAATGGAAGCCCTTATATTGTCAGCACATCCCCTCCCCCCCTCCCCAGCCTGTCTCTCACCCATTGACTCCTCTATCTACATTTTCACTGACGGCCTGTCTTGTATGCAGACCAGCCCAGCCTCTGGCTTCATTCCATCCAGGAAGAGCACACACCAACTGCTGAAACTTCCTTAGCCTGACGAAGGATTTTTGAACCCGAAAGCTTGCTTAATAATTGTTTTCCAACCATTTAGGTTGGTCTAATAAAAGATATCAGATTCACCCAAAGAACCTTGGCTGCGTATATCCTTAGACCAACACAGCTATAACCTACACCCCTTCTCTAAATAACATAATGCTATACAAATAAATATGTTGCTATTTTTTACATTTCATAATGCTGGAAGGTGGGTAGGTACCATGGTAATGGACAAGAACTTAATTCCACATTAGAAGGAGAAGCGAAAACTTACAACTAACAGTGTTTTGTAGTAGTATTCTTTCTCTATTTCTGGTACTCTGTTACAACACAACTTAAGTTTTATGCATTAGGAAAAGGATTCTCTATACCTGCAACAGATTTTTTTCTTAGAAATATGTAATATGTTATCTTAATATGTACCCATATCTAATATGCATTCTACTAATTGTCCATGTAATCTAGAGAATTTTTCAAATACTGGATTGTCGGCTTTGTTGCTATAGGGTGTGTAGCCCTTACATGATGACGTCTTCCTCTTCTGCTTTATAGAGGAAAATGGGTCCTATGTTACCCTCCTTTAGCACTGCCTAGATGCAATTTTTTTTGATCTGTTTTGATATGTTTCTTTCTTCCGCACCACTAAACTGTTAACTTTCCAGTCTTCATTTCCACCCATTTTCTCTCCATTGCTGGTTCAGGGCAGAGACTGTGCAGATCTGTCATGACCTTCTGTGTATGGCTCTCTTCCTTTGGTTCCCATTAAGGTATCCCTAGGCTTACTGTGCATGACTCTACTCATCTTTTTCCCTCTCTCTTTTTCCAGTTGGGCTTCTCCAGGCATGTCTCACCACTCTGCTTTCACCCCTCTCATCTCGTCCTTGAGCTCCCAGCTCCAGAATTATGGGTGTCGCTCACCCCTTGGCATCTCTCTCACTCTTCCTGAGTCTGGGCTGGGGCTTTCCGAGCATGTCCCACCCCTCAGTATCCTGCTTTCTCTGGATCCGAGCAGGTTTCTCCCGGGTATGCCCTGCCCCTTGATGTTTCTCTCTCTTCCCCTGGCTATAAACCAGGAAACTTCAGGCATGACCCGCCCCTCTGCCTCCAAGTCTCTTCTCAGCTTCGAACCAGGAACTCCCAGGTGTGCTCCCCGGCTGTCTGTCACTTGCTGGCTTTGAGCAAGGAATTCCTTTCCATTTTCAAGCCAGCAGTCCCTCTTCCCATGCTGTGTGGCCCTATTTTGAGTTGGCATGCCCACCAGATGTGAGGCTGCCAGCTATTCCTTTCTTCCTCCAAGATAAGTATGAAGAGGGAGGGGTTGGGTCATGGATTGGTTCCTAGGGTTTCCCCTGACCTGATACCTCTCCTCACATATCCCACCTCTCAAGATGCCTTTTGGCATTCTTCCTTTAGTACTTGTTAGGTCAGATTGCTTCTCTGTATCTCCCTTACTGGGAATCTGTTCTGGTTCAGGTGCTGCATCTGATTGGCACCATGAAAGCAAGTCAGCCACAACATTGGTTTTGCCCAGCCTGTGTTCAATAGAAAATTGAAAAGGTTGCATAGCAAGAGCCCGTTGCATAATATGGGTATTGTCCATTTTCCTTGACTGTAGCCACTTTAATGGAGCGTGATCTGTAATTAACTTAAATTCTTGGCCCAGTAAGTAGTACTGGAAATATTCAACACTCCACCTAAGTGCTAAACATTCCTGCTCAATGGTGACATACCTTCTTTCATGTTCATTCAGTTTCCAACTGGCATAGGCCACTGGTCTCTCCTGGCCCTCTGCCTTCTGAGAGAGTACTCCTCCAATGGCCTGTTCTGAAGCATCTGCCTATAATATGAAAAGCTGTGTAAAGTCAGGGGTGGAAAGTGCTACTTCTTGGTATAAAGCTTTAATAGCTGGAATGCTTCTTCTTGTTGCTTGTTCCAGGTCACTGGGCCATTCACTCTTCCTTTTTTGGCATTTGTTAGTGGGTTTGTAATCTCTGAAAAGCAGGGAATAAATCTATGATAGTAACTAGCTAACCCTAAAATAGCTCTCAGTTGTCTTTTATTCACTGGGGTAGTATAAGTCTTTATAGCCTCCACTTTATTTGCAATAGGCCTTATCTGTCTTTGCCCTATTACAAATCCCAAATACTGAATCTGTGCTTGCCTGAGGGTGCACTTCTTTGTGTTAGCTGTCATCCCCATGTGTCTGAGTTCCTTTAGTACTGTTCAAATAGCTCTGAGGTGTTATTTCCATTCCTCAGTCTAACTCATTATGCTGTCAATGTGGACTGAGCCATGGGACTCTTCAACCTGGAGAAGCTCAGACTCAGGGGTGACCTGGTGGCAGCATGTAAAGTATATAAGGGGTGTGTGTCAGGATCTAAGGGAACACTTATTCACCAGAGCGCCCCAAGGGATGACAAGGTCCAATGGTCATAAACTCCTCCAAGACTGCTTTAGGTTGGACATAAAAAAAAAACTTCTTTACTGTTTGAGCCCACAAGTTCTGGAATAGACTCCCTCCAGAGGTGGTGCAAGCACCTGCTCTGGACACTTTTAAGAAACATTTGGATGCTTATCTTGCTGGGATCCTTTGACTCTAGCTGACTTCCTGCCCCTGGGGCAGGGGGCTGGATTCAATGATCTTCTGAGGCCCCTTCCAGCCCTAATGTCTATGAAGTCTATGAAGTCTATACTTATGATGTAGGATAGCATCCAATCCATTAATCTTTAGAAGTTTTTTGTATAACAGAGAAAACCAAAACATTTTTTCCAAACTTAAGGTTGAATGTATAAAGATGACACTCAAGAGCAAAGTTCCTCATATAACCTGTATGTTTAAGCATGTAAAGGTAAATGAACAGTACAGGGCAATCTCCTCACTCTGGTTGTGTATGAAATCCCTGGGGAAGCAGGGATTCTCCTACCCTGGAGGCTTCCTGCAGCACCACACCCAGGATATCTCCCCTGTGGGGATATTCCCGCTCAGGAGGTTTGTTGGCAGGCAAGCTGTGTAAACACAGCATCCACAGCTGTAGATTTATAGGTCCTAGCAGCTGCAGAGTTCTGCTGGGACCCATAGCCCACAGCTGCTGGGGCTGAGAGTTCCCATCAGTTGTGGAACTCACAGCCCTGACTGGGCAAGATGTACCCTTGTGGCTGGGCTCTCAGCAGCAGGGGAGACCCTTCTAAATGTGCAAATTAAAGCTTGATAGCAGTCAGCTATAAATTTAGTACACATTTCTGAGGCGTAACTTTATAGCGGGTTGGAGCTTTTCATTGTGTGATAGCTACTTTGCAAGTGTAGCTGGTCTCAAGGTAATTGTGAAGTTAATGAGTGAATTGTGCAATACTTGTAGCATATAGAAGAGACCAGAGATGCATAAACTTTTGTGAGCAACAATTTACTGTCATTGCATCTGATAAAGTTAGCTGTTGCTCACAAAAACTGATGCATTTCAGGTAGTCTTTCAGATGCACTTCTACCCTTCCTTCTGCCTGACTTCAAACTAATGCAGATAACTACCTGCTTCCTTCATGAAAAAGTTGTAAGATAATAGCTAAAAAGACCCATAAATTATTATTTGTATGATCATCTGAATTTACTTTGATATGTCTACATAACTTTCTTATTAAAGTTTTTTGGATACTTTAACCAATCTGCTTAATGACTGTTCATAGAAAGAGAAAATTTAAGTAAACATAAAAAAAAGAGGAAAAAAGTTGATTTGAGATTTAAGTATTGTGTTTCGTTGACTAGAAGATGATACTGATTATTAGATAATGGCCCCCCCCCAATAATTAGATTCTATAGATGGAAAATGTATAAATTTGTTATAACTTCAGGTTTGCTTTGAATTTGTCCCTCTTCCACTGCTACAGCAAAGGTAGCCCATTCTCTCTGCTTCCCCCAAGTTCTTCCCCTAGTAGTCCCTTCCCCACCCCCTTAATTTCAGACCCTGCTTTCCCAGAGTACATGGAAGTAAGGAGCAAATTTGAAATCAATAACCTTGAAATTATACATGGCTATGCAACAGAAGCAAAACAGAAGTTGAGAAATTTACTGTTAGCCAAGGGACTGGCTTTCACCAGAAAAGAATGTTTGGTTTTGGCACTATATCCATTGAAATATTGCGTAGATCAAGATGCAGATGAGATGGGAAAGGAGAAAGCAGAGATGAGATGGAGAATGGTGGTGGTTCCTCTATAAGGGCAAAGGGATGGAGTGAAAGTTGTTGCTTCCTCCAGGGCTGGGGGATTTTCATGGGATGTTAATGTGTTAATTGTGGAAAAGGATGTAATAAGAACAAAGTATTGTTGTAGTGGAGTTTGTCAAGTTTTGTGTTAATGTAGTTTGTTTTATTTGTTGTATAAAAATAATAATGACAATTGTAAAGGTTCACATCAGCATATTGTCTGATGTGGGCCATGCGTTTTATATTCATGCTCAGTGTTGGCTGCATTTAATCAACTTCATAGTTAATTTCCATTGCTGAGCACATGCTACTTTTGGCAGCAGTTTAATGACAGACAATGTACTTAGTGAGATTTCCCTGTATACAATCATAAGACGAGGGGTTTTTTTCCCCATTCCAATTGTGTGTGTGGGGGGGTGCAACACAAACTCATCTTGTATTTGAGTAAATAAAGTATGTATAAGGAAGCAAAACCTGATTATTCTACTTGGAGTCATTTGGTCATGGAATAAAAATTGCTTGCAAACAATCTATAGATCAAAATTATTCATAAAAATGAATAAATTTATTATTTTTGTAATGAAAACATTTGTGAAAAGCACAAGCTATTCAAAACCAAAACCAGACTGCTGCTAACATTTATCTTTATAATATCTTTTGGGGTAGGTATAAGTTCTAGGATAGACTACCAACAGCTGTCCTATCTTTCCTCCTCCTAATTACCTTTCCTTACCATCTTGCTTCTGCTAAAAAATGCAGAACTATAATCCAAAACAATATAGGGCACAAGATCTAATCCTATTATCACATAATTGAATGAGAGTTTTACTAGTAACTTTAATGGGATCAAATAATATGTTCATTCCAGATTTTATTTTCAGCAAAACCTCTTTAAAAAATCCAAACTCACAACTCACCAAACAGGTAACAAATCACAACATATGATCATTCTGAACCCATTGTGAATCCTCAGTCTTATTAAGGTTCTTTTATAGAATGCTAATAAATGCAGGACATGAATAGTAGAAGTAGGATAGTAGAATAAAAAAAAGAACTAGTAGAAAATAGGTTTTTTTCAAGAACATAAATTTTGTGTTAGAAAGGTTACTGGCAGAACATATGAAACATTTTGCTATATTTTTTTTTGTCCAAACACCCAGTAACAGAAATAAGAGTTTTGCTTGTAGAAAGATTTATACAAATAAGGCTTTTGCAGAGGTAAGACAGATTGTAAATAGTTTGACTTGCAACAGTAAGTTATAAAATGTTTATTGTAATTTTCATAAAGTAGAGAGGTTTAGAATGATATTAACATATTAACCCTCAACCATTCTCATGAAACCATAACCATTGTTGTTCTCATGGAATAACTTGTTACCCTGCAATTTGACATTGATGGTCTCATGGGGTAACCGTTTACCTCACCTGCATGAACAAAATGGAACCAGTGACAAGTGTATAAATGTACCAAAAACTATTTATTAAATATACAGATTGTTTGAAGGAATATTTATGATAATTTGAACCTAAAATATTATTTAACTAGAACTATAAACAAAATTTAAACTTTTTTTAGAGTTTCAAAATGTGACTAGACTGCCTTCCTCACTAAGCAGTAGTGATGTCCTGTGGTGTGCAAGTAAATCACTTACAATCTTCACATTATTTCCAGGTTTTGTGGTCATCAGTCATAAGACAAAAAGCACAATGTCTACTCATGCTTGCAGAAGATTCTACTGGGGTGCATTGTGGCAATTTGTAATTTAGGGCAGTCATACCAGACTTGATGGACTTAGACAGATTATGTGTATTCATCATTCTTCATTTTATTTTTTCATTGATCAACAGTTCTCCAAGCTCCTGCAAAAAAAAGTGCTGTCTTCTTAAATGTGATCTTTGGTTCCATTTTGCATTGTGGCTTAGCCAAATGATGAGTTTGGCAATGGCATCCACATCCAGCATATTGAAAAATAGTGTTATTGGCCACCTGTTGATTTCCCATTTGCAGGTGGTCATATGGATTAAGTGGTCAAGGTTATCCACCCTACCCTTGTTTTTATTGTAGTCATGGATGATGTCTGGCTTTCTTTCTCCACCCACTGACAGGTCACAGTGCATGCTTGACAGCAGCAGCACAATTCTGGACTTCTTTGGATCATAGGCAACTAGGGTGAGTTCCCCATCAAAAGCAAAAATGGATGAAAAAGTTTCCCTTCTTTGACTTCCTTGCATTTTGTTTGAGATATCGGCTTTGTTTTTCCGAATTGTACCCACATAGGTCAAGTCCTGCTGTAGCAGTCTTTCTGCCAGGTCAGTACTTGTGAAGAAATTTTCACCCACAATATTCCTTCCTGTCTTGTATCAGAGATGTACTAGCTTTTCAATGACCTGTGTACCAAGGTTCCCTTGGCATGGAGCTTCTGGTTGCTTGCCCAGACAGCTGTCTCCAGACAGGGGGCATGATATTTCTGCATCACAGCACCACCACATTTTCAAGCCATATTTGGAAGGCTTGCTGGGCATATACTGTCTGAAGTGACAGCAACCCCTGAGTGCAATGAGGTGCTTATCAAACATTAGGTGTATTCCTGGAATATACCATTTCCTGAGCTGCTCCCAAAATTGTGTCCAAATATCCCTGAAGGCAGCAAACTTGTCCACAGCTCTCCTTTCCTCACATGTCAGTTTGTTGTCAAATCTCAGGTAGTTGGTGATTTGATTGAATTGTTTTAAACTCATAGTTTCATAGTTGGTAGGGTTGGAAGGGGACCCGAGCAGATCATCAAATCTGACCCCTGCCATGGCAGGAAAGAGTGCTGGGGTCAAACAACCCCAAGAAGGTGTTTATCCAGCCTCCTCTTAAAGACCCCCAGGGTAGGAGCCAGCACCACTTCTCTTGGAAGCTGGTTCCAGATCCTAGCCACCCTGACAGTGAAGTAGTACCTCCTGATGTCTACTCTGAATCTACCCTCTGCCAGCTTGTGACCATTATTTCTTGTCACTCCTGGTAGCGCTCAGGGGAACAGGGACTCCCCAATACCTGCTGGTCCCCTCTGACTCATTTGTAAATGGCCACTAGATCCCTCTCAGCCTTCTCTTGTGGCAGCACAGGTAGCACCCTCTCCTTGGTACAGAAGCCAGAGACCAGCAGGCAAGCCAAATGTGGATGGATGCTGTTTGGAAACCACACATGCAAGGGCTTATTGAGAGCAGGTAAAGAGGTCATGGGGCATGTCAAGCCCTTATCATTGAAGGGGACTTCATAGTGTATGTTATATTGCAATATGATGTTGTTCTATTTTTTCTTTGCTGTGTTTTTGCTCCATTCCCTCACTTCCAACAAAGGCAGGGCAAACTAGCTTGTGTGTTATGAAAGGAGCAGGTGTGGTGGAGTATTCCTGTGAGAAAAGAGAGCATAGGTGGATTTGGGTGTGCAAAGTGTTTGCTTGTTTGTTTGTGGGGGGCAAAGGGCAGGGTGTTTTGATGACCTTGAAGCCTGCAAACAATGTGGTTAGCAAAAAGAACCACTACATCTTCTGCAAAGGCAGAGTGGAGGATGGCCATCCATTACTTACCATGGATAGCTGAAGTAGACATGGATGAGTTGTGAATGAAGGCTGATCTTTCAGATGCATCCACCCAAAGTGGCCAAACAGGTCTAGGCCTGTCATTTATATAGAAATTGCACTGGGGTGACAATTTACCCCAATGCATTAACATGGGCTTGGGGTAAGTCATTACCCCATATGGAAAAACACATTCACACCTGGGGTAACATGTTACCCTGGGCAGTTTTTCATCCACCAAGAACAAACGATTCATATAAGCTGGCTGTTCTTTCGGGATATTGTGCACTGCAGTGCCAGTGCCAGTGTCCCCAAAATGATTTTTGTTAGAATTAATTTACTTTAAGATACTGCACAAAATATGCATCTCAAATAGGGAATTACCTTATGGGAACATATGAAGGTTAATCTCATATAGTAGCACATCAACTAGGCTGGTATACCATTATGTTAGAGCAGGAAATATGCAAGTACACAGTGGGTGTGCCTACATGAGAGGCTAACTGTGCAATAGCCACATAACACTACACAGGAGCGTGCCATGCAAAAACATGCGTTAATACACTACTGCACAGTAATATTAGGCTACAGCACGTCAAAGATCAAAGTCTTTGATTTCAGATGCCGATGGCAAAAGGTCAGGTGGCAAAAGGTCAGAAGCTAGCACAACAAACTCTGCAATTGTAATTTATCCTCTGTATTAACAGTGCTGCATATACACACCCTTATCTGTACCTCATTTCAAATCCCTTGAGCTTCTCATACGAGAGAGAGAAACTGACCTTGACAGCCCAACACAAAAGATAAAGTATCTATAGTAACAAGATTAGCTGACTTTAGTAAAGTTGTAAAATTAAACAATATAATATGCGCACTATCCTGTGACCAAACAGTACCAGTACCACCCAAGTAAAAATAACCCCCCTTTTTTCTGAAACCTGAGCAAACAAAAAAAGCACAAATGCCAATTCATTAATTATTTATGGCTGGCGTATAGTAACTGGTCACCTTTGGCAAATATAACTTTGAAAGAACTTCCGCCCAAAGCAGAGAACTGTGTATACACTCAAGAAGAACATCTTGCATCTCTCCGCCTACGTATCTTTCTGGCGTATCCCCATTTATCTCTCTATCTCTGTCGTAATCTTTCTTATCAAGAGCTCTCGGTAATCTGCAGACTGCAACGGCTTGTGTGAATTGCTCGGAATCTGTAACAAGCAACTCTCTTACCCACCCTGTAAATGCTGTGTAACATGATATCTGCATGCTGTAACTGAATAAATCAACTCCTCTGCCTACGCTGCAGCACATCAGTAGTGTAAGTAAAATAAACCTTTTGTATAACCATACGCTGTGTTTAACCATACGCTGTGTCCTCTGACTCCTGCTCATCATTATCACCCACCTGCCCGGTTATAAATTCCCCTCCTCGTGCCAAGCCAGTCGTGCCAACCCAGGCTCTCAGGTCAAGGGTGCACCGGCATTAGGGGCGCGACACAGCACAGTAAGCATCACTAAAAATTCATACACCAGTGCTACTGCACAGTAGTGTGAGTTACTGCTCATTGATTTAATACTTGGTTAACCAAGTACTAATCTTAATGCACAGTAACTACGACACATTAATGAACACATAGAGCACCCACTGTCTACACGTGCACCAATCTTAAGGCATAGTAAGTTAATTAACTGCACAGTATGGTAGCACTGTCAGGGACAGTACTGTCTTACAGTGGAGTCATATACTGCGTAGAAACATGTGTATATGGTGCCTGGGACTGCAGCAGATTGAACCAGGGCAGAGCAATCATGGGCTGGCAGCAGGCTTGGGGGATCAGCCACATGGCTTCACAGTTTTGGCACTCTTGTGCTCCAGCCATCCCCTTCACCATTTGACACCACCACCCAGAGCCCATGCCCGAACCCCTAAGCCTGCTGTCTGTCTGGGGCAACTCCACCTTGGCTCAAACTGTTGCAGTCCCAGGTACACATCTGCAGATGCTGCTTCCAAAAGCAGCTGATTACAGTGCAAACTGTGCTGTCATATCACCTTAATGATGTACAGATGCACCCAATAAATAACAGTAATATTAGAAAATTATTTTCATCCAAAGGAATAAATATTTTGTATTCTCAAAACTAAACCTTCATCCAGCAAAGTTATAAACACATAATTTTGAGACTATTCAGGATTCATGAAGATAAACGTGATTTATACATATTATTATTTGTAGTAATTATTTTTAATTAAATTTATATGCTGCTGTTGGCTACAAAAGACCAACTGTCATGATCATCATAAATTCTTGTTTATTGTACAGGATGTGAAGTTACTAATAAAATTATAAATGCAAACTTTGAGTTATGAGGGGTACTGGTTACCTTAGTTCATGTACATGCATGCACAAACACACTTTCAAACCCATGTAGTATATTGTATAGTAGCTGCTGTAGTGATTGTGGGAGCACTGGTTTTAGTATATCTGAGGCCCTGGAGTCTGCTGTTGATGGTCAGCTTCCTTCAAGGTGATGTCTTCTCCAGAAGGGGATTGTCTGCTTGTCCTTCTGTCTTGGTAGGTCAGGTGCTAGATGAGAGGGTGCCACTGAGGTTCATGCTTCACTGCCTTTTATCCTTTTCTGGCAGACTTGTGTGATCCCCCAGCATCATTGTGGCTGCCCAGTCCAGAGGTTTCTGTCCCACATTGGTCTTGAGTAGTGCACAATAGCTGTCAGTCATAGTCATTAGGGGTTCCATCCTTGACTTGATTGATTCAATGGCTGTATTGTCATGAATTACAGGAATAGTGAATAGGGTGGGTGCTCAGTTCCAGGAATCAGTTCCTTGGCTTGATTAGCCTAAAATGCCTTGTACAGTAGAGTTTTTTAATGTTAAGTTCCTCTGGGTAGGCTATTGTCAATTAACAGTCAGAAGTTCTTGGTTTGTCATTCATACTCACATTCACTCAGGGACCAGCCCAGAACAGCAGATTTTATCACTACAATTACAATTTCAATGCAATTTTTAACAATGGACCAGGGTGTGACTTCATTCTACAGGGAATACATTCCTTAAGAGTTTAAAAGTATAAAATATAAAATACAAACTGTCATGACAAAGATGAAACAGATGAAATATAAAAATGCACTATGAGAACTATATAAAAATGCAATGCAAGGTAGTGAGGATCAAAGGCTACTAGGCACAGTAAATGAGTTAGGTAAGCACCAGGATATATTTATAGCCTTTGAAGTAGATGTTTTAGTCCTTTTGTTTTCTTTAGTGACACTGTGCTTAATTGATGCAAGACATGCTAGGAAATCTGGTCATCACACCAGATGACAAAGCTAACCTATTTAACAACAGGGATGTGGGCAGTGGGGTTCTGCAGGGCTCGGTCCCAGGGCCTGCACTGTTCAACATCTTCATCAGCGACTTGGACAAGGGGATAAAAAGCACCCTGTTCAAATTTACTGATGACACTAAGATGTGGGGGGATCTGGGCATGCTAGATGGGAGGAATAGGCTGCAATTGGACTAGACAGGTTATAGGGGTACATGGATAAGAACAGGATGTGTTTCGACACTGGTAAGTGCAAAGTGATGCAGCTGGGGTGGAAGAACCAGCAGCATACCTACAGGCTGGGGAATTCCATTCTAATCAGTTCAGAGGCAGAAAAGGATCTTGGAATCATCATTGATGCCGAGACGAACATGGGCCGGCAGTGTGGGGATGCAGTCAGGATGGCCAGCCATACCTTGTCATGCATCCACAGATGCATCTCAAGCAGGTCCAAGGAGGTGATACTCCTCCTCTCTGCGACATTGGTCAGGCCACAGCTGGAGTACTGCATCCAGTTCTGGGTGCTGCACTTCAAGAGGAATGTGGACAACATGGAGAGGGTCCAGAAGAGGGCCACTCACATGATCAGGAGTCAGCAGGGAAGGCCCTACGAGGAGAGGCTATGGGACCTGAACCTGTTCAGCTTCCACAAGAGAAGGCTGAGGAGGGATCTAGTGGCCTGTTACAAACTAGTCAGTGGGGACCAGCAGGCATTGGGGGAGTCCCTGTTCCCCCGAGCACTACCAGTAGTGACTACAAATAATGGTCACAAGCTGGCAGAGGGTAGATTCAGACTAGAGATCAGGAGATGCTACTTCACTGTCAGGGTGACTAGGATCTGGAACCAACTTTCAAGGGAATTGGCACTGGCTCCTACCCTGGGGGTTTCATAGGTTTCAGAGACATCAGGGCCGGAAGGGACCTCGGAAGATCATCGAGTCCAGCCCCCCGCCCAAAGAGCAGGAAGTCAGCTGGGGTCATAGGATCCCAGCAAGATAAGCATCCAATTTACTCCTGAAGGTGTTCAATGTAGGTGCTTGAACCACCTCCGATGGGAGGCTATTCCAAACCTTGGGGGATTGGACAGTAAAGAAATTCTTCCTTATGTCCAACCTGAAATGGTCTTGCAGTAGTTTATGACTGTTTGACCTTGTCATCCCTTGGGGCACTCTGGTTAAGAAACGTTCCCCCAGATACTGGTGGTCATCCCTGATAAACTTATAGGTGGCCATCAGATCACCCTTGCTTTAGGAAATACAGTATCTGCCTGCTGGATGTTTCAAAAGCTCTACACAAACCATAAACTATATCCTGATGACCTTGAATTACAATAATACATACTACAGGATCAAATTGCTTAGTATCAGCTGCTATTTATGCATATGGTCTGATTTTAGTACTGGCTGTTGCACGTGGCATGTAGAAAACTGTTAAGAGGAGACTAGATGAACACCTTGCTGGGGTCGTTTGACCCCAGTACGTTTTCCTGCCAAGGCAGGGGGTTGGACTTGATGATATGCTCAGGTCCCTTCTGACCCTACAAATTATGAAACTATGATATGTAGATGTATTTGTAGGTTTCTCCTACAGAAAGCCACAGTTTGCTCTGAGCCTCTGCACACCCATTCAATGAGTGTGCTAAGTCTCTGCCAATATTCAGAAGGGAAAAGAAATGCACAAAATGGGGGGGTGCTGGCAAGAAGTGGCTTCTCCTTATGTTACTGTCCAGGGGGGAAATGTACAAAGTGGGATTTCTGCTAAACTGCCTTCCCAGCAAGGCTCAGGGTGGTTCGCCATAAGAGAAAAATAAGTTATAGAACAGAATGACAAAACAATTTAAATGACAGGTGCATTATGAGAATAAGACCTCCTAAACAACTTTGCAGCCTAGCTTTGTTTGCCAAATGCCTTTTCCAACTAGGAAAGTCTTATACTGCTTCTGAAAAATGTCCAGGCTCAGGCTCTCGTAAGCCTCAAGAGGGAAGACGTTTCAGCGCTGAGGAGCCACTGGTGAGAATGATGTTCCATGTATTTTCACTAAACAGACTTGGTGTATTGATGGTACTTGCAAGATGCTGCTTTGGTCCAGACTATTTAAGGCAGGGGTTGGCAACTTTTTTAGGCAGAGTGTCAAAAACACCTGTAACTTCAACTTGCAAGATGTTTGTGTGCCAAGGGCAGAGAGCAAAGGAACTGCTAGGTGCCCGATCCTTGTTGTGGCAGCACAGCCCTAACCCCTTCCCTGCTGCCCACCCTCCAGCATGCATTTCAGGCAAAATGCCTTCACATGCTATGCTCTGGCACCCATGCCAGTGGTTGCCTCCCCATGATTTAGGGCATTACAGGTCAAAATCAGTGCATTGAATAACACATGGAAAGCTATTAGGAACCAGTGCAGACTACAGAGCACTGGAGTTATGTGTTTCTGGTGATACACCCCCATCAGATTGCAGGTTACTATATTCTGCACTAACTGCAGCTTCGATATGGTCTTTAAGGGCAGCCTTATGTAAAGAACATTATGGTAATTTAGCCTTGAATTTACAAGCATGGAGGATGGTGGCCAGATCCAAATATAAAAGAAGGGGCACAGCCAGATCACCAGATTGAGTTGGTAAAAAAATGTTTCTAGCCACAACCACCACCTGAAGGATGGCAGCAGAGGATCTAAAAGCAATGCAAGGATGCAAACTTAAATGACAATTGGAGGCTGAACTCCATCAATGATAGGTATCCCAATACCTTCTAAATTATCAGCCTGCCCCTGCCATCACCTGTCTTGTTTAGATTCAATCTAGATTAGTTCATTTTCATATGATCCCTACGTATAGCCAGTCACTGGAAAAGGACTGAGATCTCAGAGCCTAGGTCACATGTGAAAGAGAAGTAGATCTGGAAGCCATTTGAAGTGAGGTGCCATAATAATGGCACCTCACTTCAAATCACCATACTATGTTGCCCACTGGATTCATATACATATTGATCAAGACGGGGGTGGTAAGATGGAGCCTTTTGGAATCCCAGAGAAAAGTTCCTGAGGGGATAATGAACACTTTACCATCATAACCCTTTTCAGTGGAACCAATTTAGAATGACCCAGTAGGTCATTTAAACACTTTATCAGCACTTTGTGACCAACTGTACCAAATACTGCTGAAAGTTCAAGACCAGGAGGGTGCAACATGGGGGTTGGGTTAGGGTGTAGGTGGCTGGGCCTGTGGGTAAGCCCTGAAGAACAACCAAGACATCAGCTAAGTAGAGGTACAGATTATAAGGGCTTCAGGTTGGGGTCTGGATCAGTGGAGCAGGGAATGTGGGACCAAATTCCAATACAGCCAAGAGGGTGGTCCGAGAGATGTAGTCCAGGGTGCAAGCTGAGGTCAAAAGCTAAGAGAATCAGAAAGCAAAGTGCTGTGTTCCATAAAATATGTAAGAGCTGGATCAGGGAAAGTCAAAGCTGAGTCAGGATCCACAAGAACCAAAGAGCAGTGAATGCAAGGCTTGCTGGACTAGACTGGGCTGCTGTCAAAGCATGCCTATAGCCTGACAGGTTTGCATAAAAGGGCTAAGTGGTTCTCTCAGCAAACAATCCAGTTACAGAGAACTGGAAAGTGGCATTAGCTCTGGATCAAGGTCAGGTGTGGAAGCTTGAGAGCTTGGCCCAATGGGGCCTAATAGGTTAGAAGCTCTGACTCACAATTTCCTGTCAATCTCCAGGTGAATGAAAATCATTAGCTAATGCCATGACCAATGGTGTAGTTTCTGTGCTACATCCAGGATGAAAGCCAGACTGACAAGGAAAATAATGACATCCAGATGTACTTAGAACTGTTGGGCAACTCTCCTTTCAACGACCTTCCCCAAAAGGATGAGGGTGGAGACAACTGAGTGGTAGCTGATTGTGGGGTCAGTGTCAAGCAGTGGTTTCTTGAGTAGTGGTCAGACAATTGCATTCTTAAGAACAACTGGCACCCTTCCCTCCTAAAGGGAAGCACTGAAAACCCCTGCCAGCAGCGGTCCTAGTCTCCCTCAAGTGGGCACAGGTCCAGTTCAAAACTGGTGACTCTCATCCCCCCAGACACATTATTTGCATCAGTATGTGACAGTAATTTAAAACATTCCATGTAAACAGAACAACACCAAGCATCATCAACCATGAACTATGACGCTGCAGCTATAATGGTGGTCCCAATCCTTGCTATTTATATGGAATTTTGTCTGAAAAGTAGGTGGCAAACTGGTCACAGGGGACAGAAGAAATTTCAGTTTCCCAGACAAAGCAAATTGGATTAATTGGGCCAATTACTTGATATAGTTCTGCTGATAACATGTTGCAGATGCAATGACAGTAGAAAAGAACGTCTGCTTTGCTGCCACTGCTGACATGCCAGTGTCCTTTAAGAAAGATCTATGATGTTGTGGTTCAGTTTTGGCATGGGTCAAGAGCTATATTTGCTCTAACTGCCTAGTTTCCCACTTAAGATGCCTCATGTCCTCCATATACCAGGGGGATCTCTGCCATTGCTGTAATGGGTGATGATTCCTGGGTGCCACTGTGTCTATGGTAAGGTCAGTGAGCCATTTCATAGATCAACCATGCCATTAACAGAGGGTTGTAGATGAGTCTGTTGCTGGCTAAGAAGACTGATTCTAGAACCACAGGCTCTGGCAGACACCACAGGTGGTGGTTATAGGGAGGGTCAAACTGCAGATTTCTCAAGCTTGTTTCCTTTTCTTATGTTTCTGTCATTTTTCTGTCTCCAGGGTGAGATTATTTTCTTCAAAGTAAAATGTATTTTCTTCCACAAGTTGTTGCCAAGCAGCCTTGTCCCAGGCCAGTTTTTTTCCCAATTTGACATGTCAGTGCCACACTTCTTAATGTTCACCTTGGAGGTTCTTGAAGCATTTTCTCTGGCCCCCACATGTCTTTTGTCCTTGGCTATATTAGGAGTATAGGAGGTAAACATACATCAGGTATGTGCAAACAATGCCCTGTACACCACAGCTGATGTTGAATAATCAACACTTCCATACTGACAGTGTTAGAGTCAGTGAGGACACTGACATTTGTGTAATGATCCCCCCAACTGATGCCAAGCATCTTCAACAGGTAACGCTGGTGTTTCAGACTTTTGAGATGGTCCATGTAGGATTAACACAACCTTATATAGTAGAAGCTTTGTTTGAGTTCTGATGTTGGACACATGATGATTAAGTCTTCTGAAGGCAGAGCTGGAACACTGGATCCTGTACCAAATCTCCTCATCGATGTTGTCCTTTGAGATATGGCTTCTGAGGTAGGCAAAGTGTTCAACATTCTCCAATTCCTGTCTGTCAATGAGGATATTTACCATGGGAGATGACAGGCCCAGAGCAGGCTAGTGAAGCACCTTTGTTTTTCCAATGTTAAGGGTAAATCTCAGGCACCGGTATGCTTGAGAGTGGCAGTTTATGTCTATTTGTAGGTCCTCTTCCGTATGTGCAATGACAGTGGAATCATCAGTGTACTGAAGTTCCACAATAGAAGCTGAATTAACTTTGATTTTGGCATGAAGGCAGGAAAGGTTGAAAAGGTTCCCATCCTTCTTGTACTCAATTGTGTTGCCACATAGCAGATGGTCATGAGTGAGCATCTTGATGACCACAAGAAAGATGGAAAACAAAACTGGTGCAATCATGTAGCCTGGCCTGACACCAATTTAAATGGCAAAGGGCTCTGTAGCAGAGCCACTGCATAAGATAGAGACAGTCATCTGGTCATTAAGGAGTTTTAGGATGGTGATAAATTTCTCTAAGAAACCAAACATCAATACAATCTTCCATAGACCCTCACAGTTAACAGAGGCTTTGGTCAAATCGATAAAGGCCATATAGTGCTCTGGTGTTCCTAGTGTTGTTCTCAGAAATTTTCCTGGATCTTCATCATCTCCATGGTGACTCTTGATGGTCCAAAGCCAGATGGAGACTCGTAAAGTCTTTCCTCAGGAAGAGGGAACAGTCAGTTCAACACAATTCAAACAAGGATCTTCCCACCAATGGAGAGGAGGGCAATACCTTGATAGTTTCCACAGTCAGACTTATCTCCCTTTTAAAAATGGTGTCGATATTAGCATTCCTTATTTCAAAAGGAATTTCCTCAGTGTTTCAGATTTTGAGAAACAGTTAATGGAGATTGTTGGGGCTTCTCTTACTGGATGCCATTTGATGTATTTGATAGTATAATCAATCGAGATTGATTCTTGGTTCAGGAGCTTTTGGTCATGTTCCTTCTAACGTCTTCAGTTCTCAGTGAGGTGAGTCCACAAGGGCTTGGTCTGTAAACAGACTTGATGCCACTGAAAAAAGCTCCGCATGTCAGGGATCCTGGTTTTCTCTGTTTAAGAATCACAAATTGTCTGATTACAAACATAAATTCTTTGATTTTAATCCCCCAAATACACTGTTTTCTGTGATTAAAATGAAACACCACTATATATATATAGGTATTAGTTGAACACAAAGTTTCATTGGTGTATTTACAATTTTTGAGCTATTTGGAAGCCTATCAGTGCCTTAATCACTATAATAAAATAAATTCTAACTACCTATAATTTTTTTGCATTTGATTTTGGGTTTTTTGTTTATCATGGAAAATCAGAGCTCCCCCTCCCTCATTGCTCACCAGGATGCAGGTCCAACTGCAGCTGTCCCCCAACCCCTCCCCCCGCCATTTTGTGGCACTGAGCAGCCCTGATATGCCGGTGCCCTGTAGGTTAAATAATGAAAAAATATATATTTCCAAATAATTGATTTGATAATTGGTAGAAGAGTCAATGAACTATATTATTAATAAATCATATATAAATATAAGAAGCTTTTAAAAAGCATATTAATTAAAGCTACATTAAATATATTATAAATATAACCAGGAAGAGCCAACTTGTACTAAGTGAACTAAAACTTAAGCACAAACACTGGCAGACAGTCAGTCATTGTTTGCATGTTTATATGAGAACAGCTCTTGAGAGATCTTCTTAAATTCCCATGAGTTCTGACTATACTTATAAGATGCACTCATGCTTACAGGTATTCAGTGCTTGAAGTGGAACAGTGGGAGACAAGCTTGATTTTTATTCCTTATTTAACTTTCAGTAGGAACTGACAGTAACCTTTTACATACATACTTGCATGAAGCAAGCACTGAAGCCTAAAGTTCTTTAGCTTCTAGTGACAGCTCTTTGGTATGTCTTCAGGGTATCCCTTATGCTATGTTAGCACACAGCTTGACAGAGGGCCTACAGTTTAATTGCGTTGTCTTGAGTCTTGCTCCAAACTCTTCTGCTCATCATCTGTACAGTTCAGTACTTGCTGGAATGTTTTTATTGCTGTTGGAAAGTAGTTACAGACTAGTTTCAAATGTTGCCATTTTTTGCAATTTATTGCCACCTCAGTGGTGGGTTTTTTTTCAATGTTTCAGCAGAAAAACAATTATTACAATAATAGACAATAGTGTAACCTCACTGAGGCTTTTCATGTTGTCAGCCAACTTGTAGAAGGTCACATAAATTACTCTTATTTTGTTGCTAGAAATCTGATCCATGAGAGCTTAAGTGGACCTTCCAAAGAGAGATAAAAGGAGGTGGAAACTTTATTACAGTGTCTGTTATTATGTCAAAGCTGCCCTTTTCATTATAGGAAAGCAGCCAAAAGGCATTTTGTGCCTATAGGTGCATGTTTATAACTGAACAATATAATTTGTACCCAATGGGTGTCTGTTAGGGAGTTTGTGAGCAGCAAATCTACAGGAAAAGGGGAGTGATTGATTTTGCTTTAAAGATAGTATGCTTCATATACTAAAATAATATTCTTATAGCCCCTTATGACATTGTTCAATCAAAGTAGTTAATGAAGGTAAATATGTATATAAAAAAAAATTCACAGGGAAGGCTGCCATGACTCATTCTTTTCATTTTTCCTCTTTTCTTTTTCATCTATATTCCTTTTCATATACCTAAGTAGTCCCTGAATATGGTTTTACGAGTTTTCAGTACACAATATTATCACATTAGGCAATAGGTAGACAATTAGTGAACTAGGATAAAGCAAAGCAGTGATTTTATGCAATACATGCATAAGTATTATTAGAAAAAACATAGATATAAGTGGGAGAGGAAACAGTACTGCTAAGAGGATACAGTATAGGTGATCAGGCATAGGGCTCCCTTTTTTATTGTTATGTTCAGTTTCAATGATGATTTAGTTCTCAGTGTTCAAAACTACAAAAATGAAGACATTTCCATTCCTTCTCTATCTTCACTTCCCTTTTACTTCTTTAAAAAGATTTCAGGGTAGAAGCTGTTTTTCTTATATGTGTTTGTTTAGTACTAAATGATTGGGCAGCAATCCATGATTTATTGTACAACTGAAGTATTAATATACGGGGTTGACAAAACAGAAGCATTACACTGGTGTTGGTTAGAGTTCCGGAGCCCTACAGAGATTTATGAGAAGTTTAAATAAGGGTATGTATGGAAAGCAGAAGCATTCTCATTTCTTGCTCTGGAAAGAACATTTTAAAAAAGCAATGGGACAGAATAATTGTCACAGGCCAGCTGGGCACTGTGAGTGTATCAATTTTATCACAGGCCAGCTGGGCTGTTTGATTCAGTTTCCGATCAAGGAGACAAAGTTGGGAGTGAAATAAAGGCAAATTTATTATAGCTTACACACACACAACAGTTAACAGAAAGATAAATGACATAAGCAGATAATGCCGTATTAAAGAGCTAATAGTAAATAATAACAACAGATAGATCAATTCTGTTGCAGGCCAACTGGGCACTGCAAGGGTATTAGCCATTGGACTGTTCAGAGCAACAGATAGACAGACATGGGTTGGCAACTTATTGATAGTCCCTCAGTGCCAGGTACGTGTCAAGTGATTCCAGTGAAGTCAGGCATCTCTTGATCAACACTGTCAGAGGGATTACTGGGGAAGGTCTCTTGATCAAGATCCAATCCTCGCTCTCACCAGGAGTCTGGGATCCGGGTGTGGGACAGAAATGACTCTTCTGTTCTCTCCTTCCTGCTGGTTACCTGATGCACATGCTTTTTATATCTAGTCTTATGTTAATCTGATGGCCTTAGAGCCACTCATAATGTTGCCCTATAGCTGTTACCCTATGAGATTGAAAGGTGTTAAAATTATCATAAAAGGTTGCTCCCCAGACTCAGGTTTATCCAATAACCAAATTATGATTCAGCACCTTTAGGTTTGAAACTGACATTGCTCCACCTAAGTTCCAACCCCTTTTAGGTTTCATTTGAATATGCTTTCTTGGGATAGGTTTTCTTGGAGTGTATTGAGTGTGCCAGGCAGTTAGATCCAGTTTTATCATCAAGGCTGAACCGTGAGCAAAAAAAACATTAGGTCTCCTAATCTTACTGTTACAGCTTTGCCTATGGGAACCAGTCAGTTCCATAAACAGTTATTTTTTTCATTTTGGTTAAATTTATGACAGACAAGTTACATTTGAACTTTACAAACTTACAAGCTTTATATTAAGTAATATTACCTGTTTAGGCAAAATACCAAATGCCTCCAAGAAGCACATATTTATTACCTCTGGTTCTGGCTGTTACAAATAATCCAAAGTTTTATAGAGGGATCATAAATTCATGTAGTCTGACCTATAAATATCAGACCATTATATATCATCTACTTACTCCTTGTGTTGGGTCCAGTAACTTGGGTTTTGCTAAAGCATGTCTGCTTTTGACTAAAGCATTTCTTTCTGGTGAACACAACAGAAGTATCAGGAAAACCTCCTTCTTCTTTGGCAATCTGTCACAGTCGAGGACGACTGTCCTCCATGATTGTCTTGTCTGTGTGTCCAAAGATGGCTGATGAAGCCTATCTGGGATCAACAGATTTTACTACAGTTCACACATGTTTTTCCATGTGGGGTGGGTGGCACTGGTTTCTTGATTTGCTGTGGACACACTGTTTCTGCTGCTCCTACTTTTCTACTTCCTGTTGTTGTCGTGAACTTTCAAAGTACTGAGATCCTTCCAACAGACTTTTCCTCCATTTGGAACATTCCTGGGCAATAAACTCCCATAAGTTGACATCAATATTATATCTTTTAAAGCTGGCCTTGAGGACATCCCTGAAGCACTTTTCCTTCCCTCCTCTTGAGCAAACACCTTGGCAGAACTGGGAGAATAAAACTTGCTTTGGGAGTCTGAATTCAGACATCCAGATGACATGGCTGGCCCAAAGAAGTTGATGTTGGATGATCATTGCCTCAATACTCATCATAATTGCTTGCAGGAATATGGTAACTTTGATGCATCTGTCTTCCTATTGGATTCAGAGGATCTTCCATAGGCAATGTTGATGGTTCTTTTCTAACAGCCTTAAATGTCTCCTTACATTGTCTATGTCTAAGATGGGGATCACAACTACTTTATAAACCATGAGCTCATTTTGGAGGTGATGATGAAATCTTCAAACACCCATTTCTTCAGACATCCAAAGACTGCACTTACATATTTGAGGCAATGTAGGATTTTTTTTGTCAATGTCAGCCTTCTGTAAGAGATGGCTTCTGAGGTGTGGGAAATAGTGTTCCCCAGAGTCTCACCATGGATCTGGGTTACCACAGCTGGAGTCTGTTCATTTGGAGCTTGTTGGTGGAGGACCTTAGTATTCTGAATAATAAGTGTCAGTCCCTTTTTCTTGTATGCCTCAGTAAAGACATGGATGATTGGCTGAAATTTTTCTTCTGAGTAAGCATACACTACAGCATCATCAACTGTAGTGATGTGGAGGTCAGGGTGGTTTTGGTTTTGTCTGGGAGTTGATTAAGGTTAAAGAGCTTACCATCCATTGGGTATTTGAGCTCCATTCTGACTGGAAGATTGTTGGTGATCAGATGTAGCATCACGACAAGGAATAGTGAGAAGAATGTTGAAGTGATGATGCAGCCTTGCTTAGTTCCTGCTTTAACCTCAGAAGGATCTGTCATATATCCATTACTCACAACAGCTACTCACATTGGTGTTGTGTCACCTGAGTTCTTGGGCCCTGACTGCAGTATGGTGCTCTGGGTGTTCACTATTAGAGTTGTCCATGAATGTCCTGATGTTCCAGGTCCTGATAATGATAGTGTGTCTTCACTGATATGTTTTGCCGCAGCAAAGATAATCCCACATGGTTATCCAGTCAGTAGGAAGGTAGGCAGGTTAGGTTTAAAGCACCTTATCTAGTCCCCTCCCCTTGTGGGGTGAGCAGAGTGGATCCTGAAGACAACTGCTGAGTCACAGTTACAACTGACAAATTGCACTTCTCTGTCTCATTCAAGTGCTAGATAACCTTCTTGTAACTGCCACCTTCATACCAGATGTTGACTAGGAGAGTTCAGACCTCACAAGCGTGTTCCCATCACCATTAGCTGGTCACGAAAAGGTGTGAGGAATGTTTTGGAGAAACATTTTTTATGAAGATGCCTGTGCATGACTTCTTTTATTACAGAGAAACTGCTGCACATCAGCTTTCACATGGTTCTAGACAAAATGAGACCTTGATCCAATGGCAAGGAGACCAAGACAGTGAAGATCTCATTCTGCTGCAGCCTTTATCTGCCTTCACAGCCATTAAGATCTAACACCTTCTTCTATCAGCTCTGCTATTGAGGATTTGTAGACCCATGGCTAGGGGCTGGGCAGGCTTTTTATAGTGGAGGCCTGTACTCACCATCTCACAGCACTGTCAAGGGATATATGTGGCTTTTCAGGAGGGAAAGCATTGCCATCTTCTGTCCTCACCACATCCTGGTGCTGCTGCTGCTGCTTGGTTCATGACTGCTTATTTATAAGTTGCTCCTGCATATTTCACAGCTAACCTGCCCTGAAGTTCATTCCACTACCCACCACCTGTGGATATGCTGTGTAGCAGTACAGCTCTGTCCCACATCAGGAAAATCTAGGAAGTTATGGAAAAGATTTCTGAAGTAGAAAAGGAAGTTAAAACTGTTGCAGGGGGAGGAGATTTAACTGTGTTTTTTAAATTTTGCTTTTAAAACCAAACCAAAGTAAAAGTGCTTCTTATTTCATGTTTAGTATGAATAAATTAAATTAGGCTCTAATTTTATTTATATGCTGCCAAAAAGAAAGATATTAAAAATAGAGAACAATGAACTATCTTTTGGCAGTTAACAGGAAAACCAGAACGTAGGCTCTAGCATTTTCTATAGTCTTTTGCTAATTATTTCTGCCTTTAGGCACTATGGGCTTTTTATACATGTGCTTCTGGAGGTGTATGTGTGTGGGGGGGACACACACGATAATTAAAGCAGCTCTGAGAGTTGCTCTAACTAAAATGCCCAGAGAGTTGTCACGTGTCAGAGCTCTCACGCTGAAAAATGGCAGCGGGGTGCTTTAACTAAATTGTTAAAGCACCCCCACCACTTTGCAACCCCATTGAATGAGCTTTAATTAAAGCACCCCCAACAACATTATTCAGTGTGGGGAAATGGATACATATGATGCTAGAGTCTGCTGGAGCACAGTAATTATCACTCCCCAGTAGACTTGATTAATCAAGTCCACTCAGATACATTGTAATTACAGCACATTGGAGCAGCCTCAATGTACATGTATAAGCACCCTTTGATTTCCCATGGATAGCATAGTAGCCCTCAAACACTATGTACTCTGAGTCAGCATGTTCTCTTTCCTTCCTTATCCCCATAAGTATTGCTTATTCTTCTAAATGCTTTATGAACAAGGTAGTTATGTCAAGACAAATCATTATAAGAAAATATCACTTTAAAAGCCTTCTGAGTTTTTTATTTTCTTACTTATTTAATGTGCATAAGTATTCTCATTGTCACTTTAAATAGAGCACATCTTGAATTTTTCCATGTTTTTATGAAAATGTTTATATCTTTCTCACTTTTTCAAGTCTTGCAAAATCAGTAATCTCTGGACCCTGTAAATACTGCCATTTATATCCAACCTTAAACATGTGTGTAGTCCTATTTACTTCAATGATACTAATCATGTGAATAGTTAGCCATTTGTATGTTTGCTAGCCGAGTGTTCAAAGGATCAGTGAAGCTGAAAACACCAACAAATTTAGTGAGGATGAGAGGAACATGTAAGCAGTAGGATCTAACAAGGAAACCAAATTAGATCATTTTATCATAATGTGTGTTAAAGGGCAAGATTAAATTTGGAGTGGGAAGAAATATAGGAAGAAAATAGAATGGAGAAAAGATTAGTGAGAGGGAAATCTAATTTTTCAATTTCCTGAATTTATGCAGTTCTACGTAAAAAACTTGTATTGTTATATATGTACAACAATTATATATATACACACATATATGTAGTTATATATATATACACACACACACATATATAACAGAATACAAGTTTATATATATATAATATATGTTATATATACATATATTATATATATATATATAACAGAATACAAGTTTTTACATAAAATTGGATAAATTCAGGAAATTGAAAAAAGTAAATTTCCTTCCCACTAATTTTCTCTTCATTCTGTCTTCTACACACACACACACACACACACATCTATCTGAAGAAATATATATATATTTTTCTTCCTAGTATATATTTATTTCATTGTAATGTATTATTTAGGCTAGTTAATACCAATGAAAGAGAATGACAGAATGAGCACAGGAGAGTTTGGCTTGTGTGACAGGTTTTTTTTTTCTTTAATTTGAAACATTTAATATTTCCTTGAACTCCTGGGGAGACAAACAAGCTGCATCATTATTTTGAAAGTTAAATCAGAAACCATAAAGCCAATTTTTAAAACAAAATAATATTAACTAATGATGTAATAGCAAGTAATCTAAATTAATTTACATAAACTAGTCTCTGATGTCTATGACTCAAAGGCAGTGTTTGAAGTGAATAATTTAGACTTGAGATAATATCAGCTGATTGTTTTTGTGTGAGTAGAGCTGGGGAGCTGTTGTGGGGGGATCAAGGGGCGTGAGCAAGGCTAGGAGGACTGTGGGGGGAGTGAGGGGCACCAGTAGGGCTGGGGACTGTTGTTGGGGGAGTGAGGGGCACCAGCAGGGCTGGTAGGGGCTGCACCAGCAGGACAAGGGTGTGCTAGCTCGCTACTCACTTCCCTACTGGTGGAGCAGAGGACTGGAATCTGCCCTATGCCTGTAGCTTTTTCTAAGCGCCATACCTGGATCACCCAACTGGGGCATGGGGTTTGGATTTGCCCCTGACTGAGACAGTTCACAGCCAGCCCTGGACTACACAGGGAAAGCTGCATGTGCAACCAGGAGCTGGCTGGGGACTGCCTGAAACAAGACAATCTCTAGCCACCTCCAGGCTGCACATACTTCCCTGTGTAAGCTGGAATTGCCTGGGAACTGTCTCATTCAGGGGCAGGTCCCAGCCAGCTCCACTGTGGGTAGCGAACTGTCCCCATGCAGGGATTTCCCAGCCACTCCTCAGCGATTGCAACTGTGATTGTGGAGTGGGAGCTGGGGACCTTGTTCTCTGCCTAGCTCTGTGAGCACAGAGCTGTGCAGGGAATGGGATAGAGAGGTTTTTTTTCCCCCCAGCTCTGCACTCACAGAGCTGGGCAGAGAAAAAGCTCCCCAGCGATCACAAGGCTTAAAGATCCTTATCTCCCAGTTGAACCCCCCTGGTCATGGGGCTTGGCCTAGAAGACCCTTCTCTGCCAGCAGCTGGTCTGCCACTGTGGGGCCAGTGCTGGGAGATAAATGTCTCCCAACCCAAGCCCTGCAACCACGGGGCTCAGGCTGGAAGATAAGGGTCTTCCAGCCTGAACCCTATGACCACAGGGCTCAGGTGGGAGATAAGCATCTTCCAACATTGGCCCCATGGTTGCAGAGCCATTGTTTGGAGATAAAAGTCTCCCACCCCACTGCTTCCCGATCCACAAGCAGAGGGCTCAGAGCTCCCTGCTTCTGGCAGAGGGGGATATAGTCCCTGCCCAGGCACCTGTGGAAGAGCCTTCTTGAGTACCAAGCAGCTCTTGGGGGCAGGGAGCTATCTCCTGCCCCCTGGTTAATAGCTGACTGGAAGCAAATTTAGCCCCCAGCCAGGCATCTACACAAGCACTACAGCACCATTACTAATGCCAAATAAATTTGCTACTTGTGTTTGCTGGTAGGAAATTTACTCAGGATTAGGGAGATGTATTGTGAAGTAAGCATGTATATGTGCAGACCCACATACTTACTTCACAGTAAATTATGCTAAATTGCCATTAAGCATCTCAAGGAGCTACGCCCACTTAGCCACAGACCACAAGACCTAGGAGCTTCCTCCTGGTCCTACATATCTCCCACAGACTTCTTCAAGGTAGCTGGGGTGAAAGCATCTTCATAATGATTACTGAAGAGCCTGCATGATGGCTGCCTTAGTGTGCTTAGTGTACTTTATGGCAGCTTTTCTCAACCTAAGGGTTGTAACCCAAACGTGGGTCACAGGAATATATCAAAGGGCCATGAACAAAATTTAAAAATTGATGATATTTTACATACATTTTTGACAAAATAGATGCTGTTTGTGCTTCACTATATGTTAACTCTGTTCTTGCTTATAAACAGGGATCTGGCTTTTTTGTTTGCTATGGAAAAACATGGATTTTCTCCTTTAAAGGAGAAAATTATGGAGCGATACTGCAGGTTTCCCCTTGCAGACTGGCCGAGTTCCAGCCTGGAAAGGGCTGCTTAGGGCTGAGGGAACTGGGAGAAGGGCAATCAGGCAGGGAGTGCCACATGCATGTGTGCATGCTCACATGCATGTGGTAGCCAGGCAGTATGGAGACCAGCTCCTGCAGCTCCCTGAAGATAAGTCTATGGG
>NW_017728918.1:38535570-38541260 GCF_001723895.1 Crocodylus porosus
GGAATATGGAGGGGCACATGTCCCCCTAAATTTATGAACCCACAGCAGGCACAGAGCTGCAGCCTGGCCAGACTTGCATTGGTGGGAGGTGCCTCCGCACCCCAGTGGGCAGGACCTGGGATGGGAGGGCAAGACACATTAGTGCTGGCACCCCCATGCTAGCTATGCTACCTGGAGCATGACAAGGAATGGATGAGTGGATGTCACACTGCCCTTACCTCCTCTCACTGCCAGCCATTCACGCACTGGTCTGTGGCTCTATCCCACCACCGTATCTCAGGCACTGCTGTTCTCCTCAGGCTGTAGCTCTACCCCTGAGAAAAGCTGGGGTGGCAGGCAGCACAAGTGGCCTGAGGTAAGTGGTGGCAGCAGCTAGGCCAGGGCAGTGTGGTAGAGCCTTGGCCCAATGCAGGAGTAGCTGGTGACAAGAGGCATGGATGGCAGCATGCCCTTCCCCACCCAATACTCCATGCACTACTGGTAGCATAGCTGGTGTGGGTATCCTGACAGTGGCAGTGAGCCTTGCTGCCCTGCTCCACCCTCCCACACCAGGTCCTGCCCACTGGGCAGCTGAGGTGGCTCCTGCCTATGATGGTCGAGCCAGGCTGCTGCTCCATGCCTGCTGTGTGCACACAAACCTGGCTTGGGCTCATGAGCCCCCATGCTCCCCCCCCACACACACCCAGCGTCACACACCCACCCCCTTCCTCACACACAGGGGGGCTGGGGGTTGGGGGCAGTAGGTCAGGAGTGAGGGACACCCAGAGGGATGAGGGGGTGGGCTGCTGTGAGTTCAGAGTGAGGGGCACCGCCAGGGCCAGGAGGCTGCTTTCTACTTAAATTATTTACTGTGTGAGGACTGGACATCAATGTTTACAAATGAGTCCTGGTACAAAAAAGGTTGAGAACCACTGCTGTATAACCAGTGAGGGAGACCCAGGTTCAAACCTATGCTGTGCAAGAGAACTTAGAACCCAGGTGAGTGACCTCACCACTCAGTTCTCTGGGGGAAAGATAGTAGGAATCATCTTGCTTTCTCAGAGTGGGTACATAAGTAGCTATGCATATCCAACAGCAGAATCCCTCCGAGTATGTAAATGCCAAAATTCTCTGTAGATAACCAGGAAAAAAATAGAATGTCTTTTGTAGACGGATGCTTATTTGACCTGAAAACAATCATCAAATCTGGATGCATAGTTGGCCTGAAGGGGAAAATGCTACCAAAAGTGACCTTTGTTAGACCCCGACATCATGCAGCACCCAATGACTAGGGAGAAGACAGTCCAATTACCCATGGATCCTGTTACTCAATAGCCAGAGCACAGCAGGGAGCAAACACCAGCACACAATGCTCACAACAGCTTTATTCAGAATGGAGACAGCTTTGGACTAGCTCCCACATCGATAGAATACAGGGAGCCGCAACGAACAATAGTATTTCTACATTTATACACGTGGGTTCATGTTTATTAACATTTATTCTACCCTTGTCCCTTCTATGTTCCACCCATGTCTCCTCCCATCTCAAACTCTGCCTCTGTTTACTGTTTGCTTCATTAGTATGAAATTGCTTATGCATTTCATTCATTTGCATGTCTTTTTGTTGTGAGCACATGTCTAAGACCTTAACTTCTGCTCTTTGGTCAGACTAACCAAAACCTGGAAGCTTCTGCATGCTTCTTCACCAGTTACCATTCACCTTTTTTGCATATGTTCATCTCAGGTTCTGTTACCAATTATGTGTTTTTTCACATTCCAGTCTGTTTTTCTGTCTCACGTCGTACCATCTTTCACCCTTTTTGGGCCCCTGGATCTTATCTCGTTCCTCACTGTAGCTGGTTCACAGCACACAGGCTAAATTGATGCTTTTTTCAGAAAAATGGTTGACACAGTTAAAATGATTACTTAGCATAAGAAAATGGTTGGCTTAGCTATCATTGTGCCTTGTGGTCAGCAGCTCTGCTAAGCCACAAGTCATGCCTTGTATTCAGCTGCAAATCCAGTGCTCTCTCTAAGATCCAAATATTATCACCCTAACAACCTCAACTGCATTTTGTGAGGGTATGTGATCCTAACAATGCTAATTAGGCATGTTTTAAGTATGCTTACCAGACTGGGCCCCACAGGGGATCTAGGTTGTACATTACGTAGTTTTGGGATTCCAGCAGAGCTGAGATGGAAGCTCAGTTTCTAGCTCCACAATATCAGGCAGTTCTGTACAAGCCCAGAAGCAAAGTTGCACTTTCTGGATTAAAAAAAGTTAATGACATTATCCACTTCTATACTTAAGCAGCTATAATTGCCCAGGAGTTTTTTGATCACAGATTAACAAGGTTCTTCAGGTAAATATAATATCTTTTATTAAACCAACTAAAATGTTGGGTGGGGGAAGGGGGTGTTTTTTTGCAAGCTTTCCAGCTCAAACACTTTTCTTCTGAACAACTTTTCCAACTTTTTAGTTGGTCTAATAAAAGATATCACATTTATCCAAAGAACCTTGTCTGCTTATGTCCTTAGATGAACCCAGCTACAACCAACAACCCTAAAGCATGGATCACAGGTTCACGCTTAAATGCCTAACATCTACGTGAGTCCTCTTTTAGATGCCTTAGTCCCTATTAGTATATAGCTCTTAAATGAAGACATCTTTGTAGAATTAGAGGAATGTGGTTGTGATACCTGGCATCAGCTGTGACAGAAAAAAATAAGGAAGAAAATATGACCTGCATTACTGGTTTGTTCTCAGGTGGAGTTAGGTAAAACAAGCTTAAGCCTAATTAAACCACATCCTTAAAGCACATCTACATTCTCCCATGAGTTTGGATCAGCTTATAATGTTTCTATTTGGATGAGCTATATTTAGATTATGCCTTCAACAATTATTTGATAAGAATATCCTTATCAAATAAAGAAAAAGGGAGAGCCCAGGGAGGGAAAAGTGATGGGGCTTGGAGCCCCAATCCCATGAGGCAGGATTAGAGGCCCAAAGTGTGCAAGCTTGGAGCCCAGTATGTGAGGCCTGGGATCCAGGGCTTGGAGGCACAGTGTATGGGGCTTGGAGCCACATCTAGAGTACTGTGTCCAGTTTTGAGTTCCCCACTACAGAAAGGCTGAGGACAAATTTGAGAGTCTGGCAGACAGCAGCAAAAATGTTTACAGTGCTGGAGGACATGACTTATGAGGAGAGGCTGAGGGAACTGGGCTTTTTTACTTTGTAGAAGAGAAGACTGATTGAGTATTTTATAATCATTTTCAACTACCTGAAGGATGCTTCCAAAAAGGATGGAACTAGACTGTTCTCTCTGGTGGTAGAGAACAGGACAAAGAGTAATGGTCTCAAGCTGAAATAATGGAAGCTTAGGTTAGATATAAAGAAAAACTTTCTTACTAGGTGGGTAGTAAAACACTGGAACAGGCTACCCAGAGAGGTTAGGGTTTTAAAAATCCTTAGACATTTTTAAGACCTATATAGAGAAAGTCTTGGATGGGATGATCTAGTTGGGGATGGTTCTGCTTTGATCAGGGGATTGGACTAGATGACCTCCTGATGTCGCTTCTGAACCTTATTTTTTATAATTCTAGGATTCTACTCTTCAGCATTTATGAGGCTTCACCTGGAGTACTGTATCCAGTTTTGGGCCCCACAGTGCAAGAAGGATGTGAGGGGCACCAGCACAGTTTGAAAAGAGTTGAGCAGATGATTAGAGCCGTAGAAAGAACAACTTATGAGTATAGGATGAAAGAACTAGGGTTGTTTAGTTTGGAGAAGAGAAGACTGAGAAGGAATTTGATACCAGTCTCCAAGTGTATGAAGGGTCATTATAAAGAGGATGGATATGAGCTGTGGCTATAATGAACACAATAGGAGAAATGGCCTCAAACTGTAGAAGTGGAAATTTAAGCTGGAGATTAGAAGGAAATTTATATGTGATTAAGCATTGGAACAGGCTTCCTAGAAAAGTTGTGCCATCTCCATTGCTGGGATTTTTCATGAGCAGATAGAATAAACACTTGGCTAGGATAGTTTAGTCAGTGATGATCTTTCCTTGAGCAAAGGGCTGGACCAGATCATCTTGTGAGGTCCTCACCAGATGTTCTATGATCTTACCTTCAAAGGAAGGGATTAACGTGGTGGTGGGGAGGAGGGCAATTCACATCTAATCCTCTTTTTTAGTAGAGCTGAAATATTTGGTAGCCAGGAAAGATTCTCACTGTAGGGAGGGGTGCTGAATTTGCCCTTCAGTGTACCTTCTGAATTATCTATCCAATATCACTGTATTTTCCTTAAAATAATTTCATTATTTTATGCCTTATTACCTCCCTATAATTTGCTTCTGTCATCATCTTCTACCTGTTACACCTGATTGACTTCTGTATCAATTTATCCCTTACTCTCCTCCATTGCTTGTCCCATCTTTCATTTCTTCTCTGAACAAAAGCTTCACATCCACACATTCTTGAAAATCAGCTAGAATGGTCTCTACCATTCAACTGCTTCTCAGGTGGATGTGTCTACACATGAAGTTGATCTGGGATCTATTTACTTGTGAGTAAATTACTCATGAATAAACACTCCCAGACAGGTGTCTACACATGCAGGACATGAGAGCAGATATGCTGCTTCTAGCAGCAAACTTCTCCCACTTCCTGTGGTCCTGTAATCAGCCCCTCGAGGCTCTAGCCACAGCTGGCAGCACCTGGCAGCCATTCTTGAGAAGCTACCCCCTTCTCCCTGGCCAGCCACTTCTCTGTCCAGAAGCAGCATGCACAGTGTGGCGGCAGCACATGGCATCTATCATCTCATTGCCTCTGTCACCCCATGCCATGGATGCTTCATCCCCTGCCCCTGGCAGTGATACCAAATGCTCCAGGCACTATGCTGGCCCTGCTGGCCCACTGTACAATAGGCACATGGCCATCTGGGCCCTACTGGCTTCCTCATGTGCAGTGACCACCTTCCTAGCCACACCATGCCACCCCAGTGTCACCATCAACGCACAGCTGAAGCCTGCAGACCTATCCCGATGACCAGATCCTGGCAGGGACACTGACAACAGACTTCTGGGTGCCACTGCTGAGGCCACTCTTGCCCTTCTGAGCCTACAGCCCTTCCACCTCTGGGCCTGCCAGGCCAGTCAAGACTGGTGGTTGCACATTTTCCAGCAGATCTGGGATGATGAGCAGTGGCTGAAGGGATTTAGGATGATTCAGGACACCTAACTGGACCTACTGGAGCAGCTCTGCCTGCACCTGGAGTAGCACAACAAAAACATGTGGCCATTTTCGACCACCACAGTGCCTTCACCAGTGTGAACACCAGCTGAGTGAACAGTGCCCATGACACCCATGTGTTTCAGAACTCCACCTTGCCAGGTCTGGTGCAGAGCGGGTGCTTTGTGCTGGCAGTGCCAGGCCTCCAGCTTGGGTGCTGTGGTGGTCCCGGCCTCCTCATTGGGAACCCCACCTATCCACTTCTGCTCTGCCTCATGCAGCACTACGTTGCCCAGCTAGACTCCTGACAGGCCCACTTTAATTACTGCCTTGGCTGAACCCACACCCTGGTGGAGCACACCTTTGGCCACCTCAAGGGATGTTGGTGCACTCTCACCACCTGCCTTGAGTTCACTGAGGACGGACAGAGGGGACAAGGCTGAACTCCTCAACGAGTTCTTCGCCTCAGTGTTCCTAAG
>NW_017728918.1:38541360-38562067 GCF_001723895.1 Crocodylus porosus
TATCTAGCTGGGGTAATGTAGGCCCAGCACTCTTTCCTGCTTATGCAGGGTGTCGGACTCGATGATCTATTGAGGTCCCTTCCGACCCTAGCATCTATGAATCTATGAAATAACACCATCACAGCCTGCATGCTGCATAACATCTATGAAGTCTGGGGGGAGCTCTTCCATGAGGCCTGGGTGGAGGCCACCTGGCAGCAGGAGCATCATCTGTGGTGGCAATAACAGTGGCAGACCTGCCCTCCTCCTCTGCCCCCCTGCTGAAGCCTCAGGCAAGCTGCACACACACCAGGGGTGACCAGGGCATCTGGTGTGAGAGCCATTGGCTGAGCACCTCTTCCTGCACTCCCCTTTGTAGCACACCTAGACATCTGCCCATAGACCCTCCCCCACCCACCCCCAGCAGTACAATCTCTGATTACATGCCTCATAACAACAGTTTTTATTCCCCTTACATCAAACATAACCCTCCCCACTCCCTCCCCAACAAACAACACCCCCACTCCTTCCCCAACAGCAGAACTTCTCCACCACCCACCCCACCTACCTCAGTCCTGTGTGAACTATTTACAATGTGGTGTTTGTGTGGCTTCCCTCCAGGGGTGGGTGGCTATGGGGTCAGGAAACCTAGGGGGAAGAGCCTGGGGAAAGGCAGCCAGCATCCTGATCTCTGGCCAGTCTCCTATGGGTGCACACACTGCAGTGAGCCTGGCAGCTGGGGGGTGCACCTAGACATGACAGCAGTTGCTGGTCCCCTGGTGTGGCTGGCTTCCCCTCTGGCAGCTGGTGGCTGGGGCTGGTGCACAGTCCTGGTACTGCTGCAGGCAGCTCTGGCTCATATTTTCATAATTTCATCGTTTCATAGTAACCAGGGTCAGGAGGGACCTGAACAGATCATTTATCCTGACCCTCTGCCACAGGCAGGAATGAATGCTGGGTTCACAAGACCACAGACAGATGATCATCCAACCTCCTCTTGAATTTGCCCAAGATAGGGGCGAGAACTACTTCCCTGGGAAGTTGGTTCCAGATTCTGGCTACCATAACTGTAAAATATTGCCTTCTGATCTGTGCCCATATCTGAGCCAAAATATTGGCTCTGTGCTCACGTGGAACTAGGGCAAGCAATGGGCCTATGCTCAGGCAGGAGTGCTGTATGGTGGGGGACTTTAGGATTAGGCTGGAGTAGGGGCTCCTGATTCATGGATGTGGTGGTGGACTTCTGCCCAGACAGGTGCCTGCTTCAGGGGCCAGGTGGGACTACATTCAGGGATAGGGCAGCAGGTGGCATGAAGGTGACCACCAGGGCGAGGATGGTGTCTAGCTCTCAGCTGTCATCCTCTGTGGCCTCCACTGCCCTGGCCATGAGCTCACTTCAGGGCCTCCATGTTCTCACACTCAAAGGCCAGGAGTTGTGCCCAGAATTCTCAGTCCCTCTGGTCTCACATGACCAAGCACATGATGTCTTCCACCTGGTCAACAAGAGCATCTCCTAGACAGTCCTCTGCAGCCATCATAGGCTGGTCCAGGAGGAGAGTGCAGTCCTAGTGCAGTCCTGGATCCTCCTCCTGCAGAGCTGGTGCATCTGCAGGGCCCTGAGCTTGGGTGGCAGCAACCCTTAGCCTGAATGCTGGCTATCAGCTTCAGCCTCTCCCCTACATACAGCTGCAGGGCCTGAAAAAACATGAAAAAAAGGTGTTTGTGAGAGTTTGCAATATTTATGGGATAAGATGCTCTATACCAGGAGGTCATGTGCTGCCCAGCTTCAGATAGGGGGTCAGACATGCACAGGTGCTCAGGTACCATGGTAATTCAGGCTGCTAGGCTCAGGACCAGGCAGCTTCTGGCCAATTTCCCTGACTCTGCTCACTCCCCTGGGTCCAACCGTTTGCTGCATGCTCTTTGTGGACAGCCTGCCTCCTCCACCCCATTTCCAGATTGGGACAGGCTAGAAACCTGGCAGTACCTGCTGCCATAGCTCCAGACCTTGATGCTCCACCCTCCTCCTGCATGGCAGTCATTCCACTGTGCTGCCACCACACCCATGGCACCACAGCTCAGAGGGGGCATTGCTCCTGGATGATTGGTATAAGGACCTGCCCTCACTCCCGCTCTTCCCATGGGGAACAGAGGGGGTGCCTTGGGGCCAGCTGCCCCCCTATGGGGTTGATGTATCCCAAGCATGACCCTGATGTGTGTGTCCTGGGTGATGCACAATGAGCTGTTTACATGGATGAGGGAGTGCCCAACCCACTAAGCCCAGCACACTAGGAAAACCTGCACATGTAGCATGGGAACCTGAGCTTTGATGGTGCAAGGGGAAAGCGTGGGCTGCCCTGCAACCTCTGGAACCCCCTGGAGGGCTACCTGTGGCTGCACTATCCATTCCTGCTCCCCACAGCATTGACATGTTTCTCTATGTGTGAGAGACCCATACCCATCTGGCTGCAAGGGCACAGGCCACTCAATAAAGTTTTGTATTGTCTCCTGGCTCTGCATGATACATGATGGAACCCAGGGTCATAGGATCACAGGTGGTCTGGGCAGGAAGAGGGGGGTGGGGCAAGGCCAGGGCCAGGGCCAGGGTTAAGGGTTAAGGGCTGGGCTAGGGAGGGACCTCTGCCCAGTGCAGGGCTTACTATGTGGGTAGGGCTGGTGGGCCCAGTGGCTCTGGTGAGTCCTGCTGGTGGCAACAGCATGCAGCTCCTGCCATTGTTCTCAGGCAGTGTGACATAGCATGCAGGGGCCCAAGCAGCACCGTCCCTCCTCCATGGAGAAGCTGGTACAGCTGTCAAGCAGTGAAGACATGGCCAGCCATTTCTCATGTCTGGGGCTGAGGATGTGGAGCTGTTTGGGCAGGTGCTGGCCCAATCTCCCTGGGCTGCTGGTGGAGGCTCAAGTAGGGAACTTGGTGGGATGGGCTGCTGCTGGTGCCCCAAGGGGCCCTCCTCTAGTGACATGTCACCATGGGTATCAGTCCAGAGCAGGGTCTCAAGCATGGCTGTGGCCTGGGTCCCAGGGCACAAGGATATCTGTCAGCTGTCATCTAAAGGGCATGGACTTGTGGGGAACTCCCTTATGGATAACTGTGGGCAGTGATGGTGACCCACTGTGCCTGGAGGGCACTTCCATGAGGACTGATCATGCCTGTGCTCCTTCATCCAGCCCGACAGCCCCTCACAAACATGAGTGTTGGTTGAAGCACCAACCCCATGCAAACTGTGCTGTACTTCCAGTTTGCCCCACAGTGTCCTGAGGATACTAGTCTCCTCCTGTGACCAGTTGGGGCCCCAAGTGGCAGGATGTGGTGTAGGGCTTCCTGGCTAAGTCCCAATCTCTGAGAGGTGGGGACATCTGTCCTGGCTCAGGGGGAAGCTGCCTCCAAGCCATGTGGTAATCAGGACTCATTCCAATCTCTGTGGGGCAGGAAGAGCTGTCCCAACTCTGGTGGTAGCTGCCTCCAAGCTGTATGGTGATTGGGACCTGTCCCAATTGCTGCAAAGCTGGGAGGCAGCTGTCCTGCAGCTGGGACAACTCTCTCTGCCCTGCAGAGATCAGTCATGACATGGCTGGGAGGCAGTTGCCCCAGAGCTAGGACAGATCCCTCTACCCTTCAGAGGTCAGGACTGGCCCTGGTGTACCCTACCAGCTCAGTGCTGGCACACAGAGGAGCCTGGAGCTCTCCCTGGCTGCTGCAGGGGGCAGATCAGGGCAGCAGCTGCCCTGGACTGAACTGCTCCCATCAGGAGCAAACCTGCTCTTGAAGGTGTACATTCAGATGCATGCCTGGGAGTACTTCAATGAGCCTGAATTTTCTGAACAAAAAACTCAGGCACATTAACTGCACTTTATTTATTCTATGTAGCAAAGTCAGAGGTATTTCATATTTAAGCTCCATGAGGTGGGAATCAACAGGTGATTTGGGATATAAAGCAGATATATAGTAATAAAATTTTACTTGACAGCTGTTCAGAAGCTATCAAAAGACTTTATATCCCAGGATAAACAAGTAATTTTTTAAAGCAGAAACATGACAAGTAGACAAAATGTAGCCATATTGAATGAAGCTTTCAGATTCATGCTTTGAGTGCAAAGACACGGGAGTTTACAGAATGACAATATTTCTCAAACCTCCTTAAGCTAACATATAGAACTTCAACCTATTCATAAGATACATTTTCATGCTCTTTGTCATATGCTATAGGCTTAAAAAATAAAACCTAGGCTAAAAACATTCCTGTTCCAGTTGCATATTGTGTATGTGTCTTGGACCCAAAACAGTCCTCACAGGACTAACCTGGGAGTATGAATTCACTATTAGTTAATTCTAGTGATTGCCACCTGGATCTGAGGAATTATACTACAAACCATTATCAAAGTTATTCAGTCTTTTCTGCATTTTTGTGTTGGCATTGAAAAGATTTCTATGATCCTAAGTTTTAGTTCTTAATGCTGAGTGTGTTTTAATGAGGTGAAAAATAACCTTTCTCCTGTACTTAAGACTAGTAAGGCCTCACTTGAAGTACTCTGTCTGATTTAGTATACCATGCTTCAAGAATGATGTGCACCAAATGAAGAGAGGCCACAAGAGATCAATAAACATGAATATAGACCTAGTAAACATGGCCTATCACAAAAGATTGAAAAAATAGGATTTGTTTAATTTAGAAAAAAGAACTGAGGAAAGAGATGAAAACTCTTGAAATGCAGAAAGCCTACTACAAAGGATTCCTAATGTTTTCCCTGAATTTTATATGAATGATGTGTGGTTCATGTGTAGACAACAGTGAGGGCAGGTTAGAAGCAAGAACTCCTTTTCAGCACAGTTATGATCTCACTGAGCCATAGACCTATCTCCTTTTGGCTGTGTCTTCTGGCACCAATTATCTTTTTTCACTGCCCAGTGGGTGAGCTTCAACAAGAAGAAAGTGGGGCACACTTGTGGCTCTACCTAACAGTTTGAGTATTGCTATGAGAAGCAGAAAATGGGGGTTCAAACCCCCTTTGCCTGAAGAGCCCTAAAAGCCTGGACCTACAAATATCCAGGCAAGTGACATAACTGGTAAGTTATTGTATGGGCTTTTTCTCCCCGTGCACCTGTCTACATGTGCATTTATACCAGCTTAAATTTATTGTGAGGTAAATTACTGCACAGTAAGCAGGAATAGGCCTGAGTCTACATATGCAGGTATTAGGGCACATTAACTCTGTGTGCTGCCGGTCCACACACACAGTATTACTGTGCAGTAAGGTGTCTACATGTGCATTACTATGCAGTAACTAATTAAGTGTAAATTTGATAGGATTGCAGCACAATGATCTCTTTTGAGTATTCAGACTAAAAACAAGTTGAATTGTGCAGGGGGGAATACAATCTACGATCCATTTAAGTGCTCTGAAATGCTATATATATAGCACTACTTTTAGCAATGTAAGTGCCTAAACTGAGAGTTGGACTCGGGCCTTTACAAAAAAAAGGTGACCCATCACCAATGCCTCAGTCATCATTCTGCTACATCCCCAGCAAAAAAAAAGAGAGAAAAGAAAAAAGAAAAAAGGAAATGCATGTTCCTAAAATCAAGCCAGGTCTACAGGCTGATATCTGCAATAGGGTACATGGTTTTCTGTATAAGAGTGAAAACATCTCTAAATTCTGTCTTAAGTCAGATAACTTCTGAGGTAGGGAACACAGGGCAGATAAGAGATCAAGATGCAACTACTTCCACAATCATGTAGTAAAACTCCCATTGACAAGAAGTCTGTGTATATTAATTCATTCTTCAGTGCTTTCACTGGAAAATACTTTACTGGAGCAATGCAATATCAAAACAACCTGTATTTTAGTTCAGTCATTCCCAAAAAACAGAACTTCTGTACAAGCACATCATGGCACCTGCTGGAATTTGTGGAACAATCAACATCCCTTATACCATAGTCACTAACTTCCTTAGACTAATGCTTAATCTAAACTCATTACCTGTTAATGAAAACTATTGCAAAGCTTCTGGAGCTCATTGTTATTATGTGTGAGGAGCACTGGGCAGATCTACACAAAACGTTTACTGCAGAGCTACCTAATTAACCTTGCACTAAGTCTCAGCATCTACACCAGTGGCCCTATTAGGCAGCAGGAAATTAATAAACCCTACCATGGGTTAATACTACCAGAGGTTAACCCTACCATAGGTACTATCCTGAGGCAGCGCTATTTACTGCAGAGCAGTGCACGTGGAAATGCTGATGGACTGGCTGGGGCATGAGGGTACTTCAGCTCAAGGGCTGCCTCATGCCCCAGCCAGCCCCCCTGCAGCACGCTGAGCTGGGTCCTAGCAGCTGCAGGCTAGCAGGCTGAGCACCCACCTCAGGTCTCTTGCCAGCTACGAGTTCTCTGATTTGGCTCAATGTGCTGCAGCCCCAGATCCATGTGTAAATGCAGTGCCCAGGAGCAATAAACTCTGGTGCAGTAAGTGCCAGGGTTTATTTCTCCATGTTAATAGCATGTGTAGATGCCCCCACTGTGTTGTAGGAATAAATAAACTCTCTTATTAAAAGGTTTTTAACTGTTTTTTGCTCCTTTTCATTCTATGTTCAAATGTTCCTCATTAGATATATTAGTGAGCTATATATCATTGGTGAGAGCTAAGAAAGGGTGATGAAGCAGCAAAAGGGAAAAATATATCAGTATGGCTAGTACTGAAACATAACCCCATTTAACAATAACAACAATAGATTCCAAATATATCAGATTAATTGTCCCCAGTTGAACTCCATGATCTACTAAGATTAAAACTGAAAGGCAGCTGATTCTTTCCAGGAACTGGAAAAGGCCATTTCTGCTACCCAGATCAAAAGATTTTCTGAAGTCTATTAAATCCATGTACAGAAGTTTTCCTGTTTTAAACACTTTTCTTATAGTTTCATTAAAGTAAAATTCATATCAGCAATTGAACTATCTGAACAGAATCTCACTGACTCTCTGGACATGCATACTTGGCAAGAACTTCCCATTTCTTCAGAATAATCTGTGCTAATGCCTCACCAGCAACATTTAGGAAAGAAATGCCTCTAAAATGACTACAAGCACTTTGATCTCCTTTTATACAGTGATTTGATATTGAGATCATGATCCATGCCTTCTGATAACTTCCCCTCCCTTCAGCAAGCAAGCAATACATTTTTACAAGATGTTTATGTACTGCCTGTCCACCTAATTTCATCATCTCAATAGGTATTCCACTTCTGTGGAGTCTTCCCTGGCGCTAAAGAAGTGATTGCTTCTTCAAGCTCATTTGTAAATGATTCTGTATCAAACTCTGTAGTAATTTGGAGTCTGGGAATCATATTTAGCACTGCTTCAGGAACAGAGGTCTCTCCTGTGTACACTTCATGAGTGTGTTTCCACTCAGAGTTCTTTGTCTTCTTATCAAACGACTATATTTCTTTTAGAGATTTAAGGGAGAAGGAGTGAAGGACCTTTCATTTTCATGATTCCAACAGCTTTGTCTCTCTGCTCTTCATTCTCAAAGGATGTTTGTAATTTCTTGCATGAATAATCCAGTAAGTTGGAGCAGATAGCCCTGCCATTTGTCATAATGTGCTTTCGGCTGATCTGAGAACATTATGTGGCTCTTGAGAGGGATTAATTTTGTGATAGAGATATGCAAGACAAATTTGCTTCAGTGACTGAGAACATATCTTTGGAGTATACTGCAAATTAGGGTTTACCTTGTACAGTTTTGTACCAAAAGCTAAGCTTATTGCCATGTAGATATTTGTTTTCAGTTTTGTCCATGCTGTATCATGGTCAACGACTAAGGGATCAATTATGTAACTTTACTGAGATTTTTACTAAATTGAAGACAAGTTTTTTGGGGTTTTTTGTTTTTGACATCAATGCAATCGATGCATTTTCCTTAGCGAAACCTTTTATTTTGCAGTGCACAATTGCATGCTTTGTATGCAATGACAATCTATGCTACGAAAATGGTGGATATGCAAAACACCGTGAGGGGATATTTGGTGTGTGACACCAAATATCTTGACCAAATATTAGTTGAACTGTCAAGATTTGTGGTGCCTCCAGAAGACTTCTTGGTGGTGACTGCCTTGAAATTAGGTGCTGATAATTCACAGTCCTCAAATGACTACAGAGTTCCAGTAGCCACTAACCATTATTATATATTTTCCCTACTCTATGATATCCTTTAGAAAATGGACACAATTTGTTATAGGAACAAACCCTAGCTTTAAAGTCTCCTAGTTGAAAGTCTTTCATCCAGAAGTATCTTGCAGAGAATGCTCTGATAGACTGACAGAAAAAAATCTTTCACTTTAAAGGTAAAGGGAATATTGGGGCATATATAAATATGACTTTGGCAAAGCCACTCATTATAGATATTCTTAGTGATCTTATGCATTCTAATGTTGTAACAGACAACTTTTAGCCATGGCTGCTGTTGAGCTCTTGGATAAAAAAACACATCTATATTCACACTGAAATCTGATTACTTTATCCCTGTGAAAAGAAGATATAATGCAAGTTGAAGTCTGTGCTCCCCAGATTAACAAAGAAAGCAGGTTTGAGTTCAGATTTCTCATCCTGAGTGGGAGTTTTAATCTCCGGTCCACAAGCTTGAGAGGGGGCACCTCCATAATTTTGTTAAAGTTCCCTGATGGGGATTGGGGGGTGGGGAGGGGGCAAGTACTGATAATTGTGGTTATCAGGTAATTGATTTTCTGTACTTATTCTTTACTACCTTTTTGTTTGTTTAGTTCCTATGGCAAGATGAACAAAGGGCATGTCCAGACGAGCATGGACCTGCAGGGGCATGCATTTGCCACGGCAAAAATAGCAGCAGCACAAATTTGTGCTGCCACTTTTTGCCATAGCACACACCCCTGCACATGAGGTTTGCTGGGGGACAAAATGTTCCACTTTGGGGAAATGGCTGTTTCACTACTCCTCCCAGCTCTGGGCATCCTGGAGGAGCTGAGGGAGAAATACAGGAGGGGAGATATTCTGGCCAGCAGCCAAAGTGTCTCCCTGGAGGAATGAGCCTCCATGCCTGCTGGCACATGCTCCTAGAGTGTGCTCTGCACCACATTTTTGTGGCAGTTTGCTTTGATGCCAGTGCTTGCCTGGACATACCCATTCAGAAGTATTCAGAGGTGATCAGCTTTGATTGTTCTCTCCCTTAGTATGAAAGAAGGAAAACGTCTTTTCCTAGATGAGGTGAATTAGTTTCTATTCTCAGATTTTAGAAAATAATGATGTCATGTTCTTTGATGGCATGGGGACAGGTTTGCTTTGTATAATACATTAAATAAACAATGCTCCATATATTTCCTCATGTTTTAATTTATGAAGATATTTCCAACAATGTATTTCTAAGCAAAACCATATGTTAGTGGTTTGGAGACCATATGGGCCATAGTCTATGCAGGGGAGAATATAAAATGTGATAACAAGTGCTAAGCCAATATAAGCAGGTATGAATTAGACCAAAAGTTCTGATTACAATCTTATTTACATATGGAAGCCCTAAATAATTCCACTATATTAAACCATGAAGGGAGAGTAGAATCTACTTTTAATCAAACTTTGTAGCAGAAAAAGAAATGAAGTATAGAATTTATTGCTATAAGCAACGTATAAGGGGTCTGGATATGGAGTTTTTAGTATATATTTTAGCCCACTTATTTTGAAAGAAGGATTCTAAAATTCTCCATGAGGGAGCCTAATGATACAGTTTTGATACAGTTCAAAATTATAGGTAATTCATTACATAAATGCATGGCCATTCTCACTTCCATATCGGTTTTCTTTTTCTGTAAGGTTCCTCAGAGACTTTTCAGCCTCAAAAATTAGATTTCAATAATATCGCATGTAGCTAGCAGAACCAGAGACTGTGTAGCATTTAGACAAACAGTATTTTAATTTTCAGCAAGCTGAAACTGAAACTGTCAATTTGCTGCATGTCAAAATTTGCAGTCAGGGCAGGCATGCCAGAAAACTTAGCATGTATTTTTATTAGTCCCTAAAGGCTTCAGCTAAAATAAAATTCTGTCATATTATTATTCCTAGTGATATTTAATTATGTCAGACTTTTGCCTGAGCCTTTACTACTGCAAATTCTATACTTCTAGTAAATGCTTTTGCTTGATTTTTTACTAAATTCAAAAATGCTTTTCTTGTGGTTTAATTTCTGGTTACACCAGTAGAAAATCTCATTTAGCAGGGTTTAGGTAAACATCAATATTTATGACTAATATCACAGAATAACTTGCCATGGTATTTTGCTGCTTCTGCTTCAACTTTCAATGGTAACCAGATAGTAAAGTTTCCCAAGAAAAAAGAAAACAACATTAACAATGAGATAAGCAAGTGGAATTTCCATTTTCTTCTGATCAGAACACATACACACAACCTGTATATATGGCCGTCTTTTTGATTTTTTATAACAAAAATAATAATTTATAATCCTAGCAAAATATGCCTGCCGTTATTTCTAACAATTTTACATCACATTTTTTTTTAGTATGGTTGAGGCTTCTGATAATGAGATGACTCAAGATTGTTAAAAGTTTTCCGGGTATTGAGGCAAAGGATTGATTTTACTGTAGTTACTGGAAGAGTTGACTATAATTTATTTGAACCCATATGCTCATTCCTAACTAACACAATAGATTTCTGTGTTATCATCCTTTCAGTACCTAAATGCTGCCTGCAAATACACAATAATTTACTTAATTTTCTTACACGTGTCAAGTGATGTTGTAAATTTCCAATATTAACAGCTCTTTAAAGTGGGAAATATAGGAATGTTAATAAAACTGACACATTTTCAAATAACTCCTGGATCACTTTAAATTAATACAATATTTATCTTATGATTAATTTGTAAACTGAGAAAAAGCTTTAAAATAATTTAAAGAAATGTTAAAATGAATATATGATTCTTGTATACAAGTTACTGCTGCTTAAACTTATTTTGTCTCAAGGATACATATGAAATGTAACTTTATTTCTTCTTTTTTCAATTTTTTTCCGTAATTCCTAGCTATGTTTCTATTGCATTATAGAATTAATCTAAGAATGATGTATCCTTACCTTTCACTATAGAACTAAAGAATTCATACTGTATTTCTTTGCTTTAATGAAAGCTGGAAGGAAAATGATTAGTTTAAGAAAATACCTTATACCAGGTTCAAAGAAAGAAGCTTGTAAGACATGAAAATTCAAGATCACAAATTCCTTTAATTTTGCACTTCTGTATTTCATTCACAACCTATTACTTTATGAACTAATTTTTGCTCATTTCTGATTTCTGATATTAACAAGCTTTGTTAAATACTATACCTTGTTTTTATAGTGTAAGTGATATGGAATAATTTTTTATTCACTTTACATTTCTCTTCTGCTTTCACAAGACACTCTCAAACCTAGTGAGGAAGGTTTTAAACTAGGTTCATGGGTGATAGAGACAAAAGCCCCCAGAGATAAATGGGGAAGTGGATGACATGGAAAAAGTGCAAGCAGGAGTGGGCAACAGTGGTGGGGTTCTCATTCTTCCCAAGAAATCAGAAGAAATGACTAGTTACCTTAGGTGTCTATACATGAATGCATGGAGTGGGGAAACAAGCAGGAAGACTTTGAAGTTTTTTCCAGTAATGGAACTATGATGTGATTGGAATAACAGAGACCAAACAAAGGGTACTCTGCATTGGTCTGGACCTGTAGGGAGTGAATCAGGAAAGCCAAGGCTGTGACTGAACTCCAACTGGCTACTCTTATCAAGGACAATAAAAAGTCCTTTTTTAGACATGTGGGGAGCCAGAGGAAAAGCAAGGGTAACATTGGAACCTTGTTAAACCATATGGGTCAACTGACAGCTGATGCCCAGGAAAAAGCCAACCTTCTTAACAGGTATTTGGCGTTGGTTTTTCACCAGCCCTACAGGATGGCCAGGGTGAGGGAGAACTGTTACCCTTCATCAGTGTTAACCATGTGAAAGAACACCTTGAGAGACTGGACACCTTCAAGTCAGCTGGGCAAGACAGCTTACATCCCAGGGTACTTAAGGAGCTGGCAGGCATCATAGCTCTGCCACTAGCACGGATCTTTGAGAACTCATGGCAATCAGGCAAAGTGCCCAAAGATTGGAAGAAGGCCAATGTGGTGCCTATCTTCAAGTAAGGGAGCAAAGTAGACCCAGGGAACTACAGGCCCATCAGCTTGACCTTTATCCCAGGGAAAATCTTGGAAAAAATCATCAAAAAGATCATTCTTGACAAACTGGCTGAAGGCAACATCCTGAGGGATAGCCAGCACAGGTTTGTAGTGGGTAGGTCTTGCCTGACCAAACTCATTTCCTTCTATGACTAGGCAACATATCGCCTGGACAAGGTTGATGTCAAATATCTTGATTTTAAAAAAGTTTCTGATCTGGTATCCCATGATCATCTCATAGAAAAACTGGCCAACTATGGCCTCAACTAGATCTCAGTCCACTGGCTGGGGAATTCGCTCTGTGGTTGGACCCAGAGAGTGGTAGCTGATGGAAGTCAATCATTGTGGTGTGCTGTGACCAGTGGGGCCCCCCAAGACTCCATCCTTGGGCCTATTCTTTTCAACATCTTCCTTAATGATGTGGACACTGGTATCAGAAGTGGACTGGCCAAGTTCACTGATAACACCAAACTTTGGGGTAAAGTGTCCACACCCGAGGACAGGATAGTTATCCAGGCTGACCTTGACAGACTTGGAAAATGCGTGAATGAAAACCTGATGACCTTCAACACTGAAAAATACAAGGTACCCCACCTTGGGAAGAAAAACCCACAGCATGCTTATAGGCTTAGCAGTGCTACGCTTGTTAGGACCACAGCTGAAAGGGACTTGGTGGTCATAATTGACCACAAGATGAATGTAAGCCACCAGTGTGACGTTGAAACCAACAAAGTGGACTAACCTCTGGCTTGCATCCATAGATGTTTCTCTAGCAAATCCCAGGATGTAATCCTCCCACTGTACTCAGCCTTGGTGAGGCTGCTGCTGGAATACTGCATCCAATTCTGGGATCCACAATTTAAAAAGGATGTGGAAAAGCTTGAGAGAGTCCAAAGGAGAAGCACACACATGATCAGAGGGCAGGAAAACAGGCCTTATGATGAGAGGCTGAGAGCTATGGGACTCTTCAGTCTGGAAAAGCACCCCTGTGCCTTCTGGAGTGCAGGTAGAAGCAGAAGCCATGCCCCTAGATGAGCCACTTGCAGCTCAAGCCTGTGCCCCACTGGCTGTGCGGTGCCTGCCCCTCCCTAGCCCTAGCCTGAGCCCCAATCCCTCCCTACCCCTGCTGCATCAGAAACCCTCAGCCCAGCTGCCTTGTGGCCCTGCCGCTGCCCTGTGTTTGTAGGGGCTAAACCCCACTAGCTCTCCCCTTCCACAGCCTATGGACTTGGCTGATATGACTGCAGTGTTGCTGGCTGTAGTCTTTGAAAACACACAGTGATCAGGAGTGGTCCCAGAGGATTGGAAAACAGCAAATATAGTTCCTATATTAAGTAAAGGATAAAGGAGGATCCAAGGAATTACAGACCAGTTAGCCAAACCTCAGTCTCTGGAAAAAACATGGAGCAGATCCTCAAGGAATCCATTTATAAGCACTTGGAGAATGTGATTAGGAAGAGTCAGCATGGATTCACCAAGGACAAGTCATGCCTGACCAACCTTATTGTCTTCTATGATGAGGTGACTGACTGTGTGGATGTGGGTGCAAGTGGATGTGGTATACCTTGACTTTACCAAGGCTTTTGATACAGTCTTCCACAACATTCTCATAGGTAAGCTAAGGAAGTATGGGTTGGATGAATGGACTGTAAGATGCATAGAAAACTGGCTGGATCAATGGGTTCAGAGTGTAATAGTCAATTACTAGATGTCTAGCTGGTAGGAGGTATCAAGTGGAGTACCCCAGGGCTTGGTTCTGGGGCCAGTTCTGTTCAATATCTTCATCAGTGACTTGGAAGATTCCATAGAGTGCATCCTCAGCAAGTTTGAAGATGACACCAAGCTGGGTGGAGTAGTAGATATGGTGGATGATAGGGCTAGGACTGAGAGAGACCTAAAGAAATTGGAGGACTGTACCAAAAATATCTTACGAGGTTCAATAGGGACAAGTAATAAGTCCCGTACTTAAGATGGAACTGTTCCATGCACCAGTACAGTCTGAGGGTGAATGACTGGGCAGCAGCTCTGAAAAAAGGAGCTGGGGGTGACAATGGACAATAAACTGAATATGAGCCAACAATGTGCCATTGTTGCCAAAAAGGTTAGTGGCATACTGGGCTGCATTAGTAGGAACATTACCAGAAGGTCAAGGGAAGGGGTTATTCAGCACTGTAGAGACCATATATGGAATACCATATCCAGTTTTGGGTCCCCCACTATGGAAAGGATGTGGACAAATTGGACAGAGTCTAGCAAAGAGCAAAGAAAATGGTTAGGGGGCTGGGGCATATGACTTCTGAGAAGGGGCTGAAGGAACTGGGCTTATTTAGTCCAGAGAAGAGAAGACTAAAAAGGGGATTCAAGAGCAGCCTTTAACTACCTGAAGGGTGATTCCAAAGAGGATGGAGCTAGACAGTTTTCAGTGATGACAGATGAGAGAACAAGGAGCAGTTGTCTCAAGTTGAAGTTAGGGAAGTTTAGGGTAGATATTAGGAAAAAAATTCTTGCTAGGAGGGTAGTAAAACACTGAAACAAGTTACCCTGAGAGGGGGTGGAAGCTCCATCCTTGGAGGTTTTTAAGACGTAGCTAGAAAAGCCTTGCCTGGATGATGTAGTTGGGAATGGTCTTGCTTTGAGCAGGTTGGACTAGATGACCTCCTGAGGTCCCTTCCAATCCTAATTTTCTATGATTCTATGATACTATAATTCACAGTTTTCAAAATCTAATCTGGCTTTCTAATGTTTTCTTATTCCAAACAATGATCTCAGTAATTTCAAAAATTCTAAAATGTGTATTGGAATTGATGAGAATACATCTCTCAAACTCAGAATGAAATGTGTCCTATGACAAAGGATTCAGTGCTTCCTTATCTTGTAACACCATCCTGTGGAAGTTTTTTTTGTCATAATACTTGGACTTTTTCTTTCCTGTATGCCAAAAAGGCAGCTATACAGTAAGTCTGATCAGAGCCAATACAGCAAATCTTGATCAGATCCAATACTGAATAAGGATAGACCATCCAATAAACATAGTTGCAGAATTGCTGTTGTAGTAAGTCCCAGGCCCTGATGGTGGCCCTGACAACTCCTGGTGGCCACACAACCCTTGCCCTGCTCTGCTTCTAGGGTGCCTTCCCTTTCTTCTTTTCTGCCACATCTTGATATAACCATTGAGTGTTAGAAAGACAGGCTGTGTAAGGGTCATAGTGCAAGCCCTCTCAGTTCTTCTGACAGCCAGCAGGTCTAACCTCGACCCTGCTGATCTTAGTCTTAGTTTATACCCAGTGGGCCCTCTTGGCCTGCTCTTTAGGGTACTAGTAGCCTTCAGGGCTATTCACAGCCTCTGAACTTTCCCTCCAGCTGTGCCCATGCCTTGCAGGTGTTACTCTACAATCACTCCCAGGACCTCAGCCTTCTAGACATCCTCCCCTTTTCTCTAACCAGGCTTTTTTGGCCAGTCCCATTGTACTGGACCTGGCTTCTGGGTAGCAGCTCTCATCCTAACTGTCTCCATCCTGTTTTGGGCACTGAGACTGATTTGGCTCCATTTAAGCCCCCTGGCCCTGTCTTTGACCTGCTCTGGGCACTGAGCCTGTTTTGGCTTTGTCTGGACTCCTGACCCTGTGTTGTCTGGGCCCCCTAGCCTTATCTGGTCTAAGCTGCACTTGGCTGCAGTCCTTCCCTATATGGGCCAATCTCTGACAGGGCTCCAGACAATCTCATGCTCTCAGGCGTGGCTGGAGTCTCCATACCACTCCTACTAGTCCCAAACCACTGGTATAAGCTATATCTAAGGAATAAGCCCTCTGGCGATTACACCCACCAACCTGCTCTATGTGCAAACACTAACGGTGGCTACCTGTCTGTACAATAGGACTTCCCCTTATCCTGGGTCATATGCCTCTGCAAGGCAGGAGCATTCTGTTTGTCTCCCCCAGATGCTCTCCTGGCATCTCCTTCCCCTGCAGTCTCCAGGGCTAGTCAGACTGTGCAGGCTCAGGCACTGAGCTTATATACAAGCTAAGCTCTGCCTCCTTTCTGTTAAGTGACATCCTCAGACTGGCTGCAGATGTGCCCTTTACCTTAATTCCACTTACTGCCTAGGCAGCAGCATTTCTTTGCTGCCTTTCTTCTTACAGCTCGGCCTCTTATCTGCTTTGGCTCTAGCTGCTGTAGTTTCCCAGCTAAAGTAACAGGAGCTCTAAGCTCCCTGTTACACTGTGGCTAACCAGTCTGTCACTTGAATAGCATATATGGGACCCCATGACACCTTACCACTGCTTGGATAGAATGGCTTCCATTGCCCTGGTGAGTTGTTGCCCTTTGAGCAAAAGATGGTGGTTCTAATTTTGTGCTACAAAGGGTAATTTTCATGGTAGGAATACAGTCACCAGAATTAGTATAATCTGTGAAAAATATAAAAGGAACTTGGTTATATGTTTTGGGTGTTTTTGTTTTTCTTTTTTTTAAACTTTACTCTTAATGCCCGGGTTAACATAAGGAGGGACATGCCTTTACAGCAGCACAGATTGTAGTGGCACAAATTTGTGCCATTACTTTGTGACTCAATGCACACCCCTACCTATGTGCTTTGCAGTGGGATACATTGTCCTTCTGCTCCACATGCTATGGGGCATGGGGGACTGGCTGGGGCACAGGGTGCCTCAACAGGGGCTATCTATCCCCTGTGCTGAGGCACCCAGTGCCTAGGCCAGCTGAGGAGTGGCACGTGGAGTTGGGGGAGCAGGCATCCTAGGGCTGCCTGCTACTACATTCCTGTTCACTGAGGAACCCCTGCACTGAGGCATCCTTGGTGCACTGGGGCTGCCTACTCCCCCATCTTGGGGCACTCTGCCCCAGTGAACCAAGGAGCAACTTGCTAAGGTGTAGGGTGCTTCAGCATGGGGGCTCCAGAGTGTGTGGAGACAGAAGAGCCCTGGACTGCCTGCTCCCCCATCTCTGCATTTGTCCCAGTGCTCACTACTTTCACATAATTTGTGCCTCTTTTTTTCTAGTTTTGTTTGTTTGTTTGTTATCGGGAAATTCTGATAGCAAAGTTTAATAGATTCATAGAGGTTAGGGGCTGGAAGGGACCTCTCAATATCATCAGGTCCAGCACTTAGGCAGGAAAAACTGCTGGGGTTAGATGACCCCAGCAAGATAAGCATCCAGATGTTTTGTGAAGATATCCAAAGTAGGTGATTGCACCACCTCTGGGGATAGTCTATTCCTGACTCTGGACACTTGAGTTGTAAAGAAGTTTTTTCTTTATGTCTAATCCAAAGTGTTTGTCTAGCAATTTATGACCATTAGTCCTAATCTTCCCCTGGGGAGTCCTGGTGTTCTCCCAGTCCTTTACGTACACCCCTTATATACTTACAGGCTGCCACCAAGTCTTCTCTGAGTCTTCTCTTCTCCAGGCTGAGCAGACCCAAGCCTCTCAGCCTCTCATCATATGGCCTGCTCTCCATAGCTTTAACCACATGTGTAGCCCTATTCCAAGCCTCTCCACATTCTTCCTGAAGTGCGGTGCCCAGAACTGGATGCAATGCTCCAGCTGATCCCTCACCATGGCCAAGTAAAGTGGGAGGATGATATCCTTAGTTTTGTTTCAGATGCATTGGTAGATACAGGGCAGTATTTTATTGGTTTCGCCAGCTATGGCATTGCATTGGTGGCTCATGTTCATTCTATGGTTCTATGGTCTCTTTCAGTTGTGGTGCTAGTAAGTGTAACATTGCTGATCTTGTAAGCATGTTGTGGGTTGCTTCTCCTTAGGTAAAGCAACTTGCACTTCTCTGTGTTGAACATCATCAGGTTTTGATCTGCCCACCTTGTGAGACTGTCCAGGTCAGCCTGAAACCCTAATCTATCCTCCAGCGTGACCACAGTCCCTGATAATTTGGTGTCATCTGTGAATTTTGCCAGTCTGCTTTTAACACCTGTATCTAAATAATTAATGAGTATGTTAAAAAGCACTGGCCTGAGTACTGAACCCTGAGGGATGCCACCACTCACCGAGCACTGTGTTGACTCAGTTGTCAAATAGTTTTCCCATTGGTGGTGTGATGATGTTGGCCAATTCTTTCTTTTGCCCTGGCACTGAAAATTAGCAGCACTAAACACTGATTAATGTATAACTTGTACGGTTTGTGGCACTAAAAAGACGTCTACAGTACCACAAACCACACGTGCCCGAACACCTGGATCCAGCCAATGACTTATCTTAATTAATGCTTGTACAGTGCTTTGAAGATGGAAATCACTATACAAGTATTATTATTATTATTAGCTTAATTGTTCTTAAATTTAACCCTGCACAATTGTAACTCCGCTCTCTCTACTTACACAATTGCCTGTAACTATTAATGACTTATTAATGACATCTTTATCCTTCCAAAAAAAATAAATGCCTGTAATTATTAGTCACATGTCTAAATGACTTAAAAAGAGCCTGCCCATGCATTATGATAAACAGGCCTACTTTATAATACTTCTGTTGGGGTGATGTATTTCTATAATCAAAAAAATTTAGAAATGCTGTTGAATTCTGTCCTCAGGTAATCCAGTGCAATGTTTATCCTCATTAGTATACTGAAGTATTAACTAAGGGAAGAATTAGTCTTTTGGACAGCAGTGCATGTTGGCATCATCATGGTATTGACAGACAGAAAGTACATGACAAGCTAGTAAATTTATACTTTTTTATGAACAGCAGGTTTTTATTAAAATATTATTTTATACATTTAGAAAAGAGACTTCAAAGCCAGTTAAGAAAAGATAGCAAAATCAAAGTACAAGCTAGTTCCTGAGGAAATGATTCCCTAACTCTTATTTGTATTGCATAGTGCTTTATTTTGAAAGTAGTCCAAATAACAAAATCAGTGCCTGAGTTAATTAGTGAATTTTACAGGCAGAATCTGTGTTACATGGTGTATATAGTGGGCTGTTCATAAATGAAGGGAAGAGAAGCTAGAAAGCAGTGTTGTAAATATATTGTATTAAAACTCCAGTTTCCCTGCTTTCTTTTCCTGGCTGCTGGATAGGAAAAAGAAATGGGCCTCTGTTCTATGGAGAGAATTGGAGACCTATGGGAATAAGTGTATTGTAACAGAAATAAAATAACAAACAAATAAAGAGGAGCAGAGGGAAATGAGATACCAAACAATAAACTTTTAAATAGCAAACTTGTTTTAATACTTTCAGAAGTGGAAGGAAATTTGCCAATGTTTATGCATAACATATGAGCTAGGGATCTGACTTTGGAAGCAGTCTTATCTATGGTATGGATTCATCTTTTTAAATTTGATGGACTCACCTTTTTGAATTTGAGCAAATCAAATAACCAGAATATTTGGTCAGCAGAGTAAAGAGCAGATTTTAGGGAATTAAAATCCTCCTATCCATGATTTCAAAATGGTAGCCACATACCATTTCTTTGGTGTGTTAGGTCTAATAGAGTCAAAATGCTGTCCATCTGAATCACTTCCTCACTTCGTTTTAGCCTGCCATGCCAGTCAATATGAGTCCTGTGGTCATTCTAGTGATTCATAAAGAGATCATGGTAATCCTTGCATAGCTGTTTTACCACACTTCCCTTCAACTGTGGCCTGTGTAGGAGGGCCTAAGCCCATTTATACTGGGGACATTGCCATCAGTTTTTCCTTCAGGTCCCATGTTTAGGCCTTATTTGTCATGGAAGTCCTTTGCATGGCTTCCTTCACAAAACACGCATTTCATCCTCTTTTCTCTTGCCTTATTTTCTCCATCTTTAGAACTATACTGAAATACTTAGTGTAAAATATTTATTTCCTTCATTTATGTGAGCAGAGTAAGATGGACCCTGTCTTCATAGTCTCCGTATAGCCAAAATAGCTGCAGTAACAGCTCTTTGTATATCATGCCTAATTCCATTTCCTATCTCCCATTTTCCTTGCCTGATATTCATTCAAGTCACTTCTTCCTTTGAATCCTTCCATTATCTTCCTTTTACTTTCATTGTTAGTTCTAACTCATCTTATGCAAGCCTATGCAGCTCTGTTCCTGCTTACATTTCTGTTCCTACACCTCCTTCCTTGTTCCCTCTGCTCTAGTCATCTGTCTCCTTTTTTTCTCTACAACCTTCATGTCCTTTAAATTGAAACCCACACCTGAAACTCCCTGTCTCAGCATGCAGACAGCTGTCTTCTCTTATCACAAAAAATCCCTCCTCAGATTAGTGCTTTTCCCCAAATGCCAAACCTCATCAGTAATGACACTCTCACACACCAGTTATAAAACTATTCTGAGATCCTCAGAAGGCAGGTATGAGGTAAGTATGATGTATTGTCATTTTCAGAGCAAGACTCACAACTGTTTCAAAACCTGGGGAACTATTGAATAAGAGAAGGACATCCTGGGTCATGAAGTACTGGTTTTGAAATGTATGTCTTTTTATTGGAAGGTCTTCATAAAATGTTATTCCTTCCATATGATGTG